>NC_089856.1:12450000-12582500 GCF_036373705.1 Amia ocellicauda
ATTGGAAACGGCTCACTTTGTGTTGGAACGGGCACACAACATCACACTATACTTCATTATTGTATATGTCAGACCCGAGTGAAGAAAAATAGTGTTGAGTGTTGGCGATTTGAACACTACAAAAATAAAAGTAGGCCAGCAATAGTGATGAACCCCTGCAAAACTTCTGGTGGAGAGAAGAAGCGGGTGGGGGGTTGTGATCAGGGGATGTTGGTGCTTATTAAAAGTCGTGGGAATAAAAAAACTGCTGCGGGAGGGATTGCGAGCGAGTGAGTCAGAGAGCATTAGGTCGGACGCAGTACACGTGAGTTTGTTTACATGCCGAGAAGCAGGAAGTGGCCGGGCCAGGCGCGCCCCTGGAGGAGCATGCGTGCTGCGGACCCGCTGTGCCCAAGCGGTTGCCCTTGGCTTCCCCGAATGGTGTGTTGCAATAGTAGCAATGAATGGAGCAGGACAGTCACCTGCTGTCCAAACAATGCCGACCCCATCCCCAAAACAGAAATCGCAAAGGAACTGAGCTTCTACTGTTCAAGAAATGTAAGATATCTTATTTTGTGTTAAACATGTATATCCAGTTCCAAACACCGAAGAGTAATAATAACCATCCATACACACATATATAAGGCAAAACCTTGTTATACAGAGGGCTAGGGAGAGAAATGACGGTGTTTGTCTTCTTCACTCTTCCCCCACCCCCTACACCCCCTCACCATTAAAAGCCGTGGCACCCTGCGATTCACCCCGGTACCCACAGGGCAGCACCTCACCTGTGTGTCTTAACATACCCCCACTTTGCTCTTTAAAAAGCTGATAATAGCGCCTTACACCCTCCCCCCGCATACCGGATAGCTTTAACCAGCTGCCAGTGCACCAGTCCATACAATCCAGCAAACACCCAGTATGAAAAATCTGTGTATACACACACATAAAAGCTATGCACAATGTATGCATGTAAAGAATAAAATAATCAGTCATATATGAACACGCACAATACATATTTCAATTCTAAATTACAGCAATGTAATCATATCAATAATGACAGTACAAATAATGCATGATAATAGTAACCAGTATGCTTACCGGGACTGTTTTCCATGCTTCCGAGGGGGTCGGGAACTCGTATGGATGACTTGACGGAAGACTTGCTGTCGGTGTAGAAAGCGCAGGGAGTCTGGAAGACGCAGGTGACGCTGACATGAAACGCCAGAGGGAACGACGGCTGTCCGGCACAGGAGCACAGAGGCTAACCTCGACCCAGGGCATGTGGGGTCGCGACAACCCACTACACGCCTAGAAGCAGTACTGATGATACTAAGTATACCTGCTGATGCCAATAATAATGCGTATTACCATGCAGATATAGAGTCTATCGCTGGGACTCTCTCTGTCCCGTGTACTGGAGAGTCTCGGTGCTTGTGTCAGAAGTACCCAGTGAGGGCTGACTGCCACACAAGCGCTTTTCACAATCGCAGGAATTCAGCTCTGGGTTGGCACCGGTGTCAGACACTCCACGTTTTCAGGTGATGGTGAAATGTGACCCGGTGAGATGATTGCAGATCTCTTTTTTGTTTTGTTTTCAACTCACCCTCTCTGTCTCTGTCTGTGTCCTTTCAACCTCTGTTGTTTTTGTTTTTGTATGCTCGGGGATTTCTCTCTCTTTATCTCTATCTCATTCTACCTACCCCCTTCTCTTTCCCATATCCCCCCCCCCGGCCCTCGTGTTTCTATTTCTAGTCTTGCTATTGGCCGGTGCCAGCGTGGAGGCGGGCGGTTGTATGTTTGCGGACGCCGGGGGTGCGCGCAGTAAAGCACCCACTCGTGTGCGGCGCATGTGAGCGCAGGAGCCCTGGCCTACTGACACACATTTTATGCAAAGTAAGGACGTCTGAGAGACGCACAGAGGAGAGGGAGGGATGGAGGGAGGAGCGGAGAGGGGAAGCACATGCGGCGGAGGCGGGGCTCACCGTGACTCTCTCTCTCTCTCTCTCTCTCTCTCTCTCTCTCACGTCTCTCATCTCTCTTTTTCTCTCTCTCCCTCGCCTGCTGCCTTCAGAAAGGTCTTGGTAACATTGAGCACAGACTAAGTGGAAAGTATGTAGGGCAGCAGTGTGCTTGAATAAATATAAACACAATGTGAGTGTGTGTGTGCTTCAGAGAGAGGGAGAGGGGGAGGAGGAGGAGGAGGAGGAGGAGGAGGGGTTGCATTGGAAAGGCTCACGTTTTCTGGCTGCAGTTTTCCAGTTAGGAAAACAGGAAACTAGGTCAAGTCGTTGTTTATTATTATTATCTGAATTATAAGTATTAGATATGATTCACTCAACTAATAACCCCAAAGTGGAGAGCGCATTGCCCCTGCAACAATATATAAATCATACTATGAATCATATAGAGATACATATATGCAGAATATATATTCATGGGAACAGAATTGTACTGCTATTAATTATATACTACATTGATGTCTGCAATTATACATTGCAATACATGATGCTATAACCAAATAGAGGAACGCTCTGTTTAAGAATGTACTGTAATTTAATCTAGAATCAAGGTTTTCGTAACCTTTAGTGTCTCTTTCACACTATACAACTTCTTCCAGTTTTCAGTTAGTCAGTTAGGGAGGTAGCTGTGTAACTCTGTCAGTGTGTCACCCAGTCCATGATTCATTGTGTCAAAGTCAGTCAATTATTGGATTACAAGGGACAGTTGCCTCACACCTAATACATGTTTTAAGACACCTTGCACTTTAAGGAGGAAATACAACATCTTCAGCACCAATAAAACTGATAAATTTAACTACAAGTAAGTACTATTTATAATTTTGCTAAATGTTGTATGATTATGTTAAAAGAGCAAACTAGGGTTATGTTTCTGTCCTCTGTAGTGTTATTATTATTATATTTCTTAGCAACTAACTTACAATTGTTACATTATATCACATTATTTTTACATACAGTTACTTATGTATACAGCTGGGTTTTTAGTGGAGCAATCTAGGTACAGCAACTAGTTACATACTAGTAATAGATAATTATAATAATAACAATTATTCTGTGTAATGGAGAGTCTTTCACAGTTGTGAAGGTACTAGTTGCTGGGAGAGAACCAAAGACTGGCAGGATTGACTGCTGCTGTACTCTGTCACCCTCCTCCCCTCTCCTCCACTCTTCAGCAGCCTGGCTTAGTGAGGAGAAGGCTCCTCCTTGTGGACAGATGTATGTATTTGTAGTCCTTGTTTTTACAGTATCATTTCCCAGACGAGGGTGACAGATTTAGGCATACATCAAGCAAATTGCAGTTTAGGGTCTCGTATTATCAGGAAACTCTAAAAATTAAATCTAAAAGGCTGGTTGAAAAATGCAAGAATCAGGGAAAAATACTGTAAAACTGACATTTCCTTCTGATAAAACTAAATCATACATATATGGCTACACAGTTGTCATATTGAGTTTATAACTCTGCACAGAAATAACTATAATTAGTCTGCTTGTGAAAACTTATTCTTATTCTGTTCTGACCATCACAAGCTTTGTTAATTAGGACCCAGGAGGACCCTGTACCCTGCTGGTTTTTGTTCCAACTGTGCTCTCAATTACTTAATTGTACCCTTTATTGATGTAATAATTTGCTTACATTTTACTGTTTAAATTGTGATTCTGATAAAAAGTTGGTTCCTTAATAAGATAAGTTTCTTTTACAAATGTTATACTTAACTTAAACCCCCTACTGTTTAAAATAAGTAAAGGGCTCAGATTTAGGAAATTATTACTTAAATTAAGGGTTCAATTGAGTAAATGAGAGCTCGGTTGGAAGAACAACCAGCAGGGTGGGGGGTCCAGGACCAGAGTTGAGAACCACTGCTGTAACATACAGTGAGGGGAAAAAAGTATTTGATCCCCTGCTGATTTTGTACGTTTGCCCACTGACAAAGAAATGATCAGTCTATAATTTTAATGGTAGGTGTATTTTAACAGTGAGAGACAGAATAACAACACAAAAATCCAGAAAAAAGCATTTCAAAAAAGTTATAAATTGATTTGCATGTTAATGAGGGAAATAAGTATTTGATCCCCTATCAATCAGCACGATTTCTGGCTCCCAGGTCTCTTTTATACAGGTAACGAGCTGAGATTAGGAGCACTCTCTTAAAGGGAGTGCTCCTAATCTCAGCTCGTTACCTGTATAAAAGACACCTGTCCACAGAAGCAATCAATCAATCAGATTCCAAACTCTCCACCATGGCCAAGACCAAAGAGCTGTCCAAGGATGTCAGGGACAAGATTGTAGACCTACACAAGGCTGGAATGGGCTACAAGACCATCGCCAAGCAGCTTGGTGAGAAGGTGACAACAGTTGGTGCGATTATTCGCAAATGGAAGAAACACAAAATAACTGTCAGTCTCCCTCGGTCTGGGGCTCCATGCAAGATCTCACCTCGTGGAGTTTCAATGATCATGAGAACGGAGAGGAATCAGCCCAGAACTACACGGGAGGATCTTGTTAATGATCTCAAGGCAGCTGGGACCATAGTCACCAAGAAAACAATTGGTAACACACTACGCCGTGAAGGACTGAAATCCTGCAGCGCCCGCAAGGTCCCCCTGCTCAAGAAAGCACATGTACAGGCCCGTCTGAAGTTTGCCAATAAACATCTGAATGATTCAGAGGAGAACTGGGTGAAAGTGTTGTGGTCAGATGAGACCAAAATTGAGCTCTTTGGCATCAACTCAACTCGCCGTGTTTGGAGGAGGAGGAATGACCCCAAGAACACCATCCCCACCATCAAACATGGAGGTGGAAACATTATGCTTTGGGGGTGTTTTTCTGCTAAGGGGACAGGACAACTGCACCGCATCAAAGGGACGATGGACGGGGCCATGTACCGTCAAATCTTGGGTGAGAACCTCCTTCCCTCAGCCAGGGCATTGAAAATGGGCCGTGGATGGGTATTCCAGCATGACAATGACCCAAAACACACAGCCAAGGCAACAAAGGAGTGGCTCAAGAAGAAGCACATTAAGGTCCTGGAGTGGCCTAGCCAGTCTCCAGACCTTAATCCCATAGAAAATCTGTGGAGGGAGCTGAAGGTTCGAGTTGCCAAACGTCAGCCTCGAAACCTTAATGACTTGGAGAGGATCTGCAAAGAGGAGTGGGACAAAATCCCTCCTGAGATGTGTGCAAACCTGGTGGCCAACTGCAAGAAATGTCTGACCTCTGTGATTGCCAACAAGGGTTTTGCCACCAAGTACTAAGTCGAAGGGGTCAAATACTTATTTCCCTCATTAACATGCAAATCAATGTATAACTTTTTTGAAATGCGTTTTTCTGGATTTCTTTGTTGTTATTCTGTCTCTCACTGTTAAAATACACCTACCATTAAAATTATAGACTGATCATTTCTTTGTCAGTGGGCAAACTTACAAAATCAGCAGGGGATCAAATACTTTTTTCCCTCACTGTATATATTATAAAGATAACATCATCACAATAATGCAAAGCTGTTCACAAGTAGAACATTATTGGTCACTTACAGTTTCATGAAAGAAAATATCCTGTGCATTACATTTTCTTATTCAATTTGAGCATCATCAGGTGGTTAACCCTTCTGTTTGAGATTGGCGTTGTTCTGTGAATATGTGGCCGTAAGAAGAAACAATACTTTCAGCATCTACAAGATTGGTAACAACTGACAAATATCTTTTAGCCTTTCTTGTTAAAATAAGATATCATTCTTCAGTTTTAGTGCGGAGTAATTTAAAACTCTGCATATCATTAAGCAATTTCTGTAAGCAGTTTTTTTAACACTGAAGTGTTAAAGATGTGTAATATGCATTTCCTTTTCCACGAAGCCCATGTCAAAAAGGGATGTACTGTTGTTGCAATGATATCCAGCAGCAGAAAGCCAGGTATGAACAAGATGGATCTGTGGGTGAGCTTGAACTGTTGCTCCAAACCCGTTTGACCAATGGAGACACATAAAATACTCCTCCCTCTAAACCCCACCCACACGTGAGAAATGTGACAAAATGTTGAGCGCAAAAACAAACAATGAAACAAATAAAAAAATACTTAAAAGCAAAAACAAGAACTGCAGGCAATTGAAATGGATTAAATCCAGTTATCACTGAATCTCAAACTATTTTAATATTTTTTTTCCTGCATTTGAAGTAAGTTTTGCTCGCGCTTCAAAAATATTTACTTGCAACCTTTGTTGTTGTTGCTCTCAATAATTTTCCATTCATGTTTTGCTTTCAGTATTATTATTTTTGTTTGCAATACAAAATGTTTTGCTTTCGATTCCTAAAGCTTTGCTTTATAATACTGGCACAAATCACAAAGCATACTGATTGTTTGCATCTGTAGACTCTGTCAGACATCTTTGTTTAGGGTATGGAGGGCTGGTGTGGCTAAAATACCAGGGTTGAATTTTGGTCTCAGGTTAACCATGTTCAGGACTACATGTTCCGGACTACACTCACCTAAAGGATTATTAGGAACACCATACTAATACTGTGTTTGACCCCCTTTCGTCTTCAGAACTGCCTTAATTCTACGTGGCATTGATTCAACAAGGTGCTGAAAGCATTCTTTAGAAATGTTGGCCCATATTGATAGGATAGCATCTTGCAGTTGATGGAGATTTGTGGGATGCACATCCAGGGCACGAAGCTCCCGTTCCACCACATCCCAAAGATGCTCTATTGGGTTGAGATCTGGTGACTGTGGGGGCCAGTTTAGTACAGTGAACTCATTGTCATGTTCAAGAAACCAATTTGAAATGATTCGACCTTTGTGACATGGTGCATTATCCTGCTGGAAGTAGCCATCAGAGGATGGGTACATGGTGGTCATAAAGGGATGGACATGGTCAGAAACAATGCTCAGGTAGGCCGTGGCATTTAAACGATGCCCAGTTGGCACTAAGGGGCCTAAAGTGTGCCAAGAAAACATCCCCCACCACCACCACCAGCCTGCACAGTGGTAACAAGGCATGATGGATCCATGTTCTCATTCTGTTTATGCCAAATTCTGACTCTACCATCTGAATGTCTCAACAGAAATTGAGACGCATCAGACCAGGCAACATTTTTCCAGTCTTCAACTGTCCAATTTTGGTGAGCTTGTGCAAATTGTAGCCTCTTTTTCCTATTTGTAGTGGAGATGAGTGGTACCCGGTGGGGTCTTCTGCTGTTGTAGCCCATCCGCCTCAAGGTTGTACGTGTTGTGGCTTCACAAATGCTTTGCTGCATACCTCGGTTGTAACGAGTGGTTATTTCAGTCAAAGTTGCTCTTCTATCAGCTTGAATCAGTCGGCCCATTCTCCTCTGACCTCTAGCATCAACAAGGCATTTTCGCCCACAGGACTGCCACATACTGGATGTTTTTCCCTTTTCACACCATTCTTTGTAAACCCTAGAAATGGTTGTGCGTGAAAATCCCAGTAACTGAGCAGATTGTGAAATACTCAGACCGGCCCGTCTGGCACCAACAACCATGCCACGCTCAAAATTGCTTAAATCACCTTTCTTTCCCATTCAGACATTCAGTTTGGAGTTCAGGAGATTGTCTTGACCAGGACCACACCCCTAAATGCATTGAAGCAACTGCCATGTGATTGGTTGGTTAGATAATTGCATTAATGAGAAATTGAACAGGTGTTCCTAATAATCCTTTAGGTGAGTGTACTTGGGCTACAGCCCAGGGTCTCAGCTTCCAGGGGGCCTCAGCGAGTCTAGCTGTCAATGGAAACTTTACATTGTCTAATACAAATATTTTTTGCATTTTTCAATTGTGTCATTCAGTCTGCACCATAGTAGTGGTTGAATTATTCTTCCCTCTACAAATGTTATTAGCTAGCTATCTAGCAAGAAAATCTGAGCAGGAGAAACAGACTGAGAACCTCAATGGGTGAGCAGTGGCTTAACCACCTTACTCTGATGTCAACTGAACATGACCTACTGCATGAGTTGGACTTCAAAGACAACATTGATGAGTTTTCATCAGCAAAGACCAGGAAAAAATAATTTTGACTGTAATTATGAGTCTAATTTAGCTAAACAGGTTACTGCAGTGCTGCTCTCTCTGGCTGCTTGTTACAGGTATGAAACTGTTAATACAGCCCTGTTCGAGTGTGGTCTAAAGATAAATTATAAGATGTTCAAAATAAACTCATCGGTGTATACATTAACAGGTGTACATTGCCTGCCTTAGCTCAATTAAATACATTTTAATTGTGATGTTTTTGACAACATGATTAGGTCTCTCAATGTTTTTTTAATGAATCAGTTTATTCAATAAAAAAAGTGTCAGACACAACCACATAGTGTCATACACGACCATAAAATGTCATACTGGAGCAAAAAATGTCATGGGGAGCAAATGGTATCATATGACATGGTACAGATGCATGTCTTTGGGGAAAGGGGCATGTCACAGAGGACAGAGGCTTGTCGTATGGTACAGGGGCA
This sequence comes from Amia ocellicauda, assembly GCF_036373705.1. Lineage (NCBI taxonomy): Eukaryota > Metazoa > Chordata > Actinopteri > Amiiformes > Amiidae > Amia > Amia ocellicauda. The sequence continues at coordinate 12,458,469 of NC_089856.1, forward strand.
TGTCATAGGGGACAGAGGCATGTCATAGCGGACAAAAGTGATGCAGACTTATCTTTGGACTATATAGTATAACTGCTTATTATGTGATCACTCCATCACTGGGCTGTGTGTGTGTGTGTTTGTCAAGTCACAAGTCAAAACCTCCATCTCTCCAGAATACGGTGAGCGTAGTGACAAGAATCAGTTGCAAAAGGTAATGTATATTATATCAATATTATATAATTACATTTAAATACATTACATACATTTTGTATTGTTGCACTTTAATGTTATTAGAGTACAGTACATTAAAATACAATCTACAGAATATACAGTAGAATACAATATAGTGTATTACAGGAGAGTGTATCATTGTACTCTACAGTGAATTTTAGTACAATACAGTGTATTACAGCACAGTGTTTCATAGTACAACTCAGTGTATTACAGAATTAGGAAAAAGTTGATAAGCTTCTCTAGGGCAAGAGGCTTCTGTATGTAAATAATGATGTATCTTGCCAAAACATTCAACAACTTACTTTTCAGTAATATGGATGTATTTTCTGTTTTTAGACCCATATGACACTTTTTGGTCATGTATGACATTTTTTGGTCATGCATGAAATTATTTTGTTAATAATAATAATAATAATAATAATAATAATAATAATAAGAAGAAGAAGAAGAAGAAGAAGAAGAAGAAGAAGAAGAAGAATAGGCATATACATAATAATAATTGTTATAATAATAGGTCTGTACATAATAATATAATACTTACATACATGTAAACTGACTTACATACTATCATGAACATACTGCTTTGTTTACAAACCATCACCAATATTAACCTGCATAGTACCAAAAAATATATATGTCCAATAATAAAAAGTACTGTCACATGCAGACAAAGTGCCTTTGGGTACTTAAAATTATAGTTATTATGATTATGATGATGATATGGGGCTTTATTATTATTATTATTATTATTATTATTATTATTATTATTATTATCATTATTATTATTATTATAAGGGGCTTTAGGTTATTCATATCCCTATTCTTATTATATTTGTGGCCTTTGGTTATAATAATATTAATATTATTAAAAGTAGCAATAGTAATAGTAGTAGTATTTATAGGGCTTTTGGACCATAATGGGAAATCAGTGTGCAGTACAAGTGCAGAGAGGTTAAGAGTTACTTTAAGGTGAAGGTAGGTCCAGAAGTGTATTTGACCGTTTAATTTAATTATGAAAGCAGGGCTGTAAATCCTCTCTGCTGGTTGGCTACAGAAGCAATGATTCACTGTTGATCTACCAACGGATGACACAATGCTCTCCACGAGGTTACACCATTTTTGTGGTTTCAGTTGAATTGCTGGAACTGAATGGTTGACATCCGTTCAGAAGCTTTCCGCAACTTTGACCTCAGAGGATGATAAATTGACTTGAATTGTAGTTCATGATATGACCACCAGAGGTCACAGCTGTTTGTAATGGAAGAAACGAGTTGATCCATTAATCTAACATTTGTGACCATGTTCTACTGCTTTCACTAGTGGGCGCCAATCTTTGTTACAGTGTCTACAGCTATTAAATTTCCAATGACAATTGTTATCTGTTCAATGGCAGGTGGCACTGTTGACCCAGTGGTTTGAACGTTTGGTGTCTCCAGCCCTGGTCCAGAAGTTCTCAAAGCCCTGTAGTTGTCAAGGTGCTAAATGACCAGTGTGCAGTGTATTAGTGTCAGAGTTCCTGCGTTCTTGTGCTTTGTGTTTCTGCATGGGTGTCAGTTTGTATTTGTGAATCGGTGAGTCTGTGTGTGTGTACTGGTGTTTCTGTGTGTATATGTGAATGTGTACCAGTGTGTCAGTGTGCGTACTGGTGTGTCTGTGTGTGTTTCTGCATACTAGTGTGTCAGTGTGTGTGTACGCACCGGTGTGTCAGACTGTGCTGGCAGCGCGGTGTGGCTTGAGGCGTGAGGTGTTCACAGGTGTGCTCTTGGCAGCGTCTCTCGCTTGGTATCAAAAACAGCAGCGCAGCCTGTAATTATCACAACGCTCTGTCACAACACGCAATGCGCTGCACACACTCACACACTGCTTTACGTTATACAAAACCACACATATATACACACACACGCATACTGACACACACCATGCACACACGCACACACACAAGCCCTGTTGTAGCAGTGCAGCATGGTACAGCAGAGTCCTCTAGTGCAGAAGAGTGCTGAACACTGTAGGGTAGATCCAGTGATGCTATGGAGTACTTTAATGTGTAGCGCTGTCAACCCTGGATATATTGTATGCAGATTCATTCATTTTCTGAAGGTTCCCACTGTGTTGAGAGGGAGAGACGAACCCACCAAACGATGCTTAGGTTTTTCTTCAAGGTGATTCAAGGAGTTATTCACTGATTATGTTGTCTCTCCCATCTCAGCTCGAACAAGAGTCCAGCTGTACTGGGAGTTATAGAGTACTGGAACTATTGAAGTTGAATAACAACACAGTGTCATTCAGTATACCACAGTTTAAGTCAATGCAGTGCAGTGGAGTACACTGGGTTTGGACTACATTGAAGTCCATGTTGTGATGTAATGTGTGATACAGGTTAGGATGGTTCAGAGAAAGACCTGGCCCTGATATACCTGAGGTTTGCACACTAATAAAATGTAATGTGTCTTGGTCTGGGCTAGGGTTAGGGTTTAGAGTCCCTGGTAAACTTAGAAAGGGCGTTAGGGCAGGGGCAGGGATATCGTAGACATTTATAATTAAAAGACAAAGAAATTGTTTCTAGGAAGTCACTTCTCGCCTTGAGTCACAGAAAGGCCAGCTTGCGGTTATAGTTGACGGCGGTTTAGGGAACGGCAGTCTGCTTCCCGTGTGGGCAGGAAAAGTTGGGCTTGGATGCAAGTGAGTCTAGAACAGAGAGATCGATACAGAGTGTTTCTTTTTTTAAATCAGAAATACCTCTCTCCCTCTCTCTCTCTCTCTCTCTCTCTCTCTCTTTCTCTTTCTCTTTCTCTCTCACAAAGCCAGTCTTGTCTGCAGGCTGGGAGGGAGGGAGGGAGGGATGGAGAGCGGCCCCTCCTCCCGTTCTCCCAGATTTGCAGTAATTAGGGAATCATTTCCACATGTGGACCAAACTGCCTTTCAACCACTGCACCACTCCCTCCCTCCCTCCTTCCCTCCTTCTCTTGCTCTCTCTCCCTCCCTCCCATTCCCTGTTTCTCTTTTTCTCTCTCTCTCTCTCATTCCCTCTCTCTGACCCTGCCTCCCTCCCTCCCCTTCCCTGTGTTTCTCTCTCCAATTCCCTCTCTGACCCTGCTTTCTACCTCTCCCCCCCTCTTTCCTTGCCCCTCCGTCAGTTCTTCCCTCTCTCTTTCCCTCTTTCCAGAACTGCGATCGATTTTAAAACAATTTTGCTTCACAAAAAATCTTTCTTAATCAAAACAACCTGGCATATTCTGGCAACCTAGCTCGCTTGTGGTAACTCAATTACATAGAGGGGGGAGGGAAAGGGAGAGCGAAGAGGGTGAAGAGAGAGAGAGAGAGAGAGAGAGAGAGAGAGAGAGAAAGGGAGGTGTGAAAAGAAACAGAAGGAGAGATTTGGGGGGGTGCAGACAGGGAAAAAGAGAGGCCGAAGGAGTGTGTGATTGTGTTTGAAGATTGTTTTGAAGTGAGTTTGCACACACACACTCAAACACAACTCATATACACACAAACAAACAAACACAACACAACACACACACACACACAACCATAAGTGTAGGTTTAGTGAGGGACATTGCGAGAACATTAAAATGTCCCCCAATAATATATGCCAGGCTCCATAGTCGTTATGGATGCGTAGTTCTTTTGAAAGACAACTCCCAAGGTAGAAAATTGACAGTGTGTCACTGACTGGCACCTTGGGCTGCCCAGAGTTTCTGACCAGTGCCCGGAACACAGACCTCTGTTCTGATGCCAGTGGTTACCAGCGCTTCAGCCAATGTGCGTTATTTATCTATGTTAAATCAGCTGACCCCACGAAACAGCAAGTATGGTGGATGCGTGTTGCTTATTTGTATTTTTTTTTTTTAAGTGTGTTACTATGTTTCTGTGATTTAGTGAATGGCCATCTCTTTTCTAAGTTGTTTGTAAACTTTCTTATGTGCTTATGAATGAGTGAGTGAGAGAGAGAGAGAGAGAGAGAGAGAAAGAGAGTGAGAGAGGAGGAAGAAGGAGAGAGGGAGACAGAGAAGGAGAATGGGAAGAGAGAGCGAGGCAGGAGAGAGAAAGAGAGAGAGAGAGAGAGAGAGAGAGAGAGAGAGAGAGAGAGAGAGTAATGCTGTTTGACAGAGGTGGGTTCATACTGGGGTCGTGATGACATCATGGCTTTTTGCAGAGGAAAGTTTATACAGGAGAGTCACTGAGTCCAGGGGTACCTTTCATTGGACACATGTGTGGATTACACGCACACACACACACATGCTCACACGCTGCAGACCCCCCCCCACCACCTCTCTCTCTCTCTGTCTCCCTCCCTCACTCCTTTGTCTCCCTCTCTCTTCAGCAGAGAAGACCAACTTCGAAACGCTTGGGATCTAATTTCGATTGTGTGCAGAGTGAATGACTTACTCTGGCTGCCTTTCCATCTCTTCTCGTCTAGTTCTCTCTTGCTCTCTTCCCTTTTCCCTCTCTCCCTCTCTCCCCCCCCTCTCTCCCTCTCAGTGCTTGTTTTTCTCCTGTGTGTTTTCACGGCTGTTTTAATGTGTAAATGGTGACTGGGTGGGGCAACACAGAATCAATGGTGTCTTTGATTGGTCAGTGGCTGAGTTTTTAACTGTACAGCCCAGACTGACAGACTGACCCCCCCCCCCCTCTGTCTCTCTCTCCCTCTCTCTCTCTCTCTTTCTCCCCTTCCATGTTTTCCTTCCCCATCTCTCCCTCCCTCCTGGACCCCCCCTACTCTCTGTCACCCTCTCCCCTTCCCCACACCTCTCTCCCTGACTGCCTCCTCTACCTATACCTCTCTCTCTCTCTCTCTCCCCATCCCTCTATCCTTCTCTCTCCCTCTCTCTGTAGTGTGCGACTGTCTGTGTCTCTGAGCCTCACATGACAGTAATAATCTGGAGAGAGAGAGAGAAAAAGTGATCTCATTACAGACAGCTTGTTTCTGATTAAAACCTGCCGTGTCTGCCCCCTCCATGCCCCCCCACCCGTCCCAGCCCTTCCCCGCGCCCTCCCTTCGCCCACCCCACCCCTAAACCCCCCCCCACCCAGCCCCAGGCACTCACTGTACTGCGGTCTGCTCCCTCTGTCTTTCCAACTGGGGCCCCATTTACATTTAACTAAAACTCTCTGCCTCTCTCCTTCTCTCTTTTCCTCCATCTCTCTATCTCTGTTTCATTCTCCCTCTCTTGTCTCTTCATCTTGCCTGCCTACCTTCCTCTCTTTCTCTCCCTCCTGTTCACCTTTACCTGTGTACCTCTCCCTCCTCTTTACCTGATCTCTCTCTCTTTCTCTATCCCTCTATTGATCTATCACTATTGTCAGGTAGCTCCACGGCTAGTCAAATCAATCAGTCTGTCAGTCCACCAGCAGGATAGTTGGTCAGAGAGTCAGTGGGTCAATTTTGATGCATTTAAATTTAAATTAGATTTTCAAACTGCTCCACACTTTGAAGCGGTAAGATTTTTAATTGTGAAAGAACAGTTAATGAAAAACGAAACAACTGAAATGTCTTTGTTAGAGAAGTATCTTTACTTGGTAGAACCACTTTTGGCAGCAATTACAGCTGTGAGTCTTTGGGGGTAAGTCTCTATCAGGTTTGCACATCTGGATTGTGCAATATTCACCCATTTTTCTTGGCACAATTGTTCAAGCTCTGTCACGTTGGATGTGGATCATTGGTGGACAGCAGTCTCCAAGTCTTGCCAACGATTCACACTCAGATTCAAGTCTGGCCTTTGACTGGGCCACTCTAGGACATTCACTTTTTTGTTTTTAAGTCACTCCAATGTTGCTTTGGCTGTGTGCTTGGGGTCACTGTCCTACTGAAAGGAAAATCTCTGGAGACGTTTGCAGACTGGAGTAGGTTTTCCTGAAGAATTTGCTTGTATTTACCTCCACTCATTTTGCCCTCTACCCTGACCAGCTTCCCAGTCCCTGCTGCTGCAAAGCCACCACCGTGCTTCACAGTAGGGATGGTGTAACCTGGGTGATGTGCTGTATTTGTTTTGTGTCAGACATAGACCTGTGCATTTAGGCTGAATAGTTCAATTTTTGTTTCATTGGGCCATAGAATATTTTGCCTCATCTTTTTGCAAATTCCAAGCAGGATTTTACATGGGCTTTGTTCAGAAATGCCTTCCTTCTTGCCTCTCTTCCATACAGGCCACATTAGTGGAGTATGTGAGCTATTGTTGACAATATCTTGGAATGCTGTAGATCTTTCATTGGCCTCTTGGTGGGTTCTCTGACTAATGCACTTCTTACTCGGCTGCTCAGTTTGGGAGGATGGCCTGCTCTAAGCAGATTTTGGGTGGTGACACCTTTCACTTCTTAATGATCGACTTGACTGTGCAACACAGGATTTTCCATGCCATTTAAATATGTTTATACCCCTCTCTGGACCTGTGCCTTTCCACAACTTTATCCAGGGGATGTTTCGAAAGCTCCTTAGTTTTCATGGTAGTATCATTGCTTGAATGCACTACTCAACTATGGGACCTTAAAGAGACAGATGTATTTAATCTGAACCACTTTTATTGCACACAGATGGACTGAACTGAACTCATTCAACATATTTTCTGAATTCAGTGAATCCTGAAGGCAGATGGTTGCACCTAAACGTATGTTATAGCAAAGGGGGTGAATACTTCTCTAATGTTTTTATTTTTAATTGATTTGTTTTTTCACCCCCTCATTTCCCCCCCACATTGACAATGTGGACGAGGTGGTTTAAATCAAAGGGGGGAAAAATCAATTTAAATACATCAAAGGTTGTAACAAACTGTGGAACAGTCCGAAGGGGGTGAATATATATAAAGAGAGGCAGAGAGAGAGAGAAGAAAGAAAGAGAGGGAACAGAGAGGACAGGGAGAAGGAGTTGCGTTAGCAGTTGGTTTTCACTCTGTCAGCCAGTCTGTGGATGGTAGACACTCTGTCTTAGACTCCCAGGTCATAAATCTCCCCCCCCAAACCCCCCTGCACACTTCACTGACACTGGAACACAAACACTGCCGACCTCTGACCTCTGATACTCACTCACACAGACACAGACACTGACAGACATGCACACACACACAGACTCACACAGACAGAAGCACACACACAGTCAGACGTACAGACACACACACACAGACACATGCAGACAGGCAAATACCTCTTACCAATGGACACACCAACATGCACAGACACAGATACACACACAGGCACATTCACACAGACATACGCAAACAAACACATACACACACACCCTCTCTCTCTCTTTCTCTGTGTTCAGCATGCCTCTGTGTGGGTGAGGAAACCACTTCCTGTTGACTTCGCTGGGTACCCATGAAGGACCCAGAGAGCGCCACACCACTAGAATTGGGCGTCTATTATGCTGCCTGACTCAACAGCCCAACTGTGTACTAGTGTGTGTCTTGGGGCTCAGCTTATTTGTGTGTGTGTGTGCAGTTAACGTGAGTGTGTGTGTGCAGTTAACATGAGTGTGTCTGTGTGTGTGTCAGTGCCTGCGGCTGTCTGTATGGTTGGGCTAGTTTAATGGCATAGCTTTTCTAGGTCTTCAAACCTGACATATTCCTGACACACCCACACAAAACAGGCTGAGACAGGAACCCTCACTCGCTCTCTGTCTTTCGCCTTCCTCACATCTCCCTCTTCACCTTATATCTTTCTCCCTCTCTTAGCCTTTAAGCTCTAAGCACAAGTCCAGGCCCTCTCTGCCTCACTCCTTCCCTCTCTTCTCGTCTCTGAGCTCCAACCTCTATCCTCCCTCCCCACTCTTCCTCTCTCTCTATCCTCATCCTACCCTCCGTCTCTCCCAGCTCTACTAACTTACACTGCCTCCTTTCCCCTCTCTCTGTCTCTCTCTCTGTTCCCCTCACTCTCTCACAAATGACTGAGCTGTGATTCAAAGTTTCTTAGTAATCATCTCCTCGATCACTGTTCTCTGTAAGGTGTTAACCTCTGTTTCTTGGTATTGATGCTTCTGTATCTCTCTCTCTTCACCAGCTATCTCTTCCGCCCCTTTTAAAAAAATTTTTTTCTCTAAAGTGCCTTTCTCTCACACCTCCCCCACCCCACGCCTTTTTATCTCTATTTGTAAGGGAGTGTGTCAGCAATCGCTGCACGTTTTCAGATTTGGTGACAGCTTTCCTGTTATTTTGCATGTGCGATGCCGGGTGTTTATCAAATGGTTTATCAAGTGGTAGCATATATATTGTCACTGATATTGCCCAATATGGGAAACTTCTTCCCCCAGTGCGGTCCCAGAACAGTCCCCGTCTCATCATCCAAAAATACTGCCTAGGTTTCTGTAGGGGAAGCAAATTCACATCGCACACCGCCCTGAAGCCCATTGCTAGAATATCTGTGCAACTCTTAAATAGTTCCCTCCGCCCTACTACCTCATTTCCACACCTTCTCCTCTGTCTCTCTCCACCTCTTCAGTCTTTTCCTCTTACACACTTTCCCCATCTCTCTCTTCCCAGCCTCACCTCACTCTCCCCCACCCTGGTCCCTTTCGCTCTCCATCTCTTTCACTCTGTTGCCCCCTTCCTCCTCCTCCTGGGTCCTCTCCCTCTCTCCTCTCCCTTTTCCCCTATTCATCCCTTCTTCTTTTTCCCCCCTTTTTCCTTCTATCATCTCCCTCCTCCTCCCTCCTTCACCCCCCTTCTATCCCCTCCCTCTCTCTCCCTCTCAGTGACTCACACACTCCAGTCGCCCACTTTTTTATTCTTTTGTGCTCGGTGCCCTGTGTGCAACCTCACTGTGACCTTTTGCCACGTGTTGTGCCAGGTGGTGAGTGTGTTTGTGGGTGTTTGTGTGTTTGAGGTACAACTGGGTCGGGGGTGAAAAATTAGGTGTGTCTCTGTGTGCAGGTATGACAGAATACCACTTTTGAGAATCAATTTACCCACTCACACACTTTTAAAGATGGGCAGCGAGTGCATAACAGATTCAGCACAGCATCATTTCTTGCCCCCGGTTTTGTTGTTACAGCCAAAACAAGATAATAGTTTTCTCCTTTTAGTTTAATTATTTTTTAAACAAACTATAGAAAGACAAAGACAGGTCTTTTGTGATTGTTTTGTAGAAAACTAGTGTACGACTATAAAACAGCATGATAGTATATCTGGAGAGCTGAAAAGAAACTATCAATGATGAACTTTGGCAAACTGTGATTATTTAGGAGTTCAACTTATTGGAACAGTGTGAACCCTCTGAATTTTTTATTTATTTTGGTATTTAAATGTTGTCAGGGGAGTTTGTTGTCTTTGTCTTCTTGAAATATGAATCTGCTTTTTTCCCACTTCAGAGTTTAGACATCATAAAACTCTTTGGCTATGTACCATTAGTGGCTACGCACACTGACGTGTACTGAAATAGAAAGACAGTGGACACACGTGGGCAGACACTGACCCATACAAGAACACACAGGTACAAAGGCGCACTTCGAATGGAAGATACAGACACCCACAATAACACACTGACACGGTTACTCACACATTGATGCACAGATATAGACGCACACACGGTCATATGAAATCACAGTTGAAGCATAGACAGACAGACTGAGAGACACAGGCAGTCAGACAGATAGATAGATAGGGGGACAGACCGACAGACACCTCTGGGGAAATAGGAAAAACGGAGAAAGATGGAAGGAGAGAGAGAGAGAGAGAGAGAGAGAGAGAGAGAGAGAGGGAAGAACAAAACAAACGAAAGATAGCTGAGGAAGGATGAAAAGAGAAACAGACTGAAAGATAACAGGAAGAGAAAGAAAGAGAGAGAGCAGGCGGGGAAGGAGGGAGAAAAAGAGATGAGGACTGAGCACAGGGAGAGGGAGAGGCTGAGAGAGAGAGAGAGAGAGAGAGGAATAAAAAACAGCACGTTTAGCTTTTCTGAATCTTTCTTTCCCCTGCAGGCATTCTGTGGTTTGTGAAAAAATGTGCTGTATATTTGGAGTGTCTGGGTCACGTGGGACTGGCTGGGTTTATGAATCGGAGTGCATAATGATTTCTTAGTGAGCGGCTGTGTGTGTGTGTGTGTGTGTGTGTGTGTATATATGTGTGTGTGTGTGTGAGAGAGAGAGAGAGAGTGTGGGGAGAGAGAGAGAGAAGAGAGAGAGAGAGAGAGAGAGAGAGAGAGAGAGAGAGAGAGAGAGAGAGAGAGAGAGAGAGAGAGAGAGAGAGACGGAGAAAGAGTGCCAGTGACTAACTTTTGTGTTGCAAAAAGGGACGCGCAGTACAAGACAGAAGACCCCCCCTCTCATTCATCTCTCTGTCCCCTCTTGGTCTGGATGTCCCGTCTGCCTGTCTGCCTGTGTCTATCTGTCTGTCGGTCTTTTCTGTCAGACCAACTTGGGACCAAGGGGTGAGTGAGGTAAATTCCTTTTTTTAAATTTTTGTTTCCCCAATGAAATCTTTTGTTCCTTTTTCTATTGCTTGCGTTGTTTTTGTTGTGCTGGGCTCTCGCCTGCTCCTCTCTCTTGTCTTGGGTCAGAGCAAGTTGGAGCAAGAACAGACAGCACAAAAAAGAGGAGGAAAGAAACAAAAAGTGAAAGAGGCAAAGACCGAGGGAAAAGGAAGAAAGGGACAACTGAGAAGGAGAAAAAGGAGAGAGAGAAGAGAGGAGGGGGGAGGCTGAGGGAGAGCTTGAGGGAGAGCAAAGGGGGGAAGAAAAAAGTTTAAAAGTTTTTCGAAAGCTAATTGAAGACAGAGATTGAGAGAGAGAGAGTGCGAGAGCAAGAGAGCGAGAGAGCGAGAGAGAGAGAGACTGAAAGCTGATCAGACTTTCCAAGCTGCACCAGATTAAATGTGAGGTTGTCAGTGAGAATGTGTAAGGGAGAGAGACAGAGAGAGAGCAAGCGAGATAATTTGTGGTACAGTGTATTGGTGGTGGGGAAGAGAGGTGGGGGGCAATATGTCAGAATGTGGTACATATTATGGAGCAGTTCTGGGAGAAGCTTTGTGAGTGAACCTGGCAGAAGTGGCACTCCAGTACACCAGTGGAAACTGTGGAAAATACAGAGCCCAGACTGGGTCTTTTTCCTTGTGCGCTTCAGTACTGTGACTCATTATGAGGGCTGTACGGGGGATTGCTGTGGTCTGCTTTTGGGCTTAACATTGTAATTACCAATATTGTGCCTACATTGCCTACAGTTCGTGGCGACAGAGTGGCAGAAATTATTTATAGTTTTAAATCTGTGTCTGTCTGTCCTTCTGTCTGTCTGCCTATCAGTTTTATGGACAGTAAAGAAAATTACATTATCCTACCCAGACTGCAGGTGTGTGCATAGATAAACAGATAGACACATACATAACTCTTCAGAATGGACAGTATTCTGATGCTTTCGGTTCCCGTAGCTGGAAAGAGCATCTCTCACAGCCAATGTGTGTAAAGCTTGTGTGTCTTGGTGTAGCTCTATGCCAGTGTGTTTCAGGGCTGTTGGATTCAGTCACAGAGAGAGAGAGAGAGAGAGAGAGAGAGAGAGAGAGAGAGAGAAAGAGAAAGAGGGAGAGAGAGAGAGATGGAACTGGTTCCTCTAGTTCCAGGGCTGAGAGGCTGAGATTAGACCCTCATCGCTGCAGCAGCGCTGACGCACACTGTCCCGCCTCCATACCCTGGCACTGTCGCCACGCTCCGCACTCTCACTGTCACTCGGGCCGTCACCGGCTCCGCCACACTGCTGGGGGTGGGGTGCAGGGAGAGACTGTAGTAGGGAACAAAACAAAACATTGTTAGGATTGAAAGAAGGAATGCAAAATAAATATCGTGAGACAGAGGGATGACTAGAAAGGAAAGCGAAAAGAGGGGTAGAAATACAGGACGAATATAGGGAGAACTGAGAGATAGAAAGAGTGGATATGTCTGTCTGGCTCCACAGGGGATCTGTCTCTTATTATTATTATTATTATTATTATTATTATTATTATTATTATTATTCTTGGCAGATGCCCTTGTTTACCTGTTTACTGTAACCCTCTGCCCCTGTTGTGGGTCACTGTCATCTCTCCTGGTTTTCCTCTGCTAGGTTAGACCAATTGTAGCACTGTGGAGTACCCACAGGATCCCGAACAAAGCTGGGAGGCAGGAGGGGTGTATTTGGGAGATGCACAGGGACAGGTTTGAGACTGAAGTGTGAGTGCGTCTCTGATTAGCTTCCCCCTGCAGACTTCCTGCTTTGAGAGTGTTCTATAGTCGGATAGTAAATTAGACTCCTGTGCAGGGTTCAACTCCATAGGTATTACAGACCTGAGATGCTGTAGTGTGGTGGGCTCTCTCCATATCTCTGGGCGGGGAGAGGGTGGAGATGGGATATGGTGCATGGGGGGCGGGGGGTACGGAGCTGTGGAAACTAGTGCCTTCAAAGATTTGCAAAATGAAGACAGCAATGACTGCACAGTTCCGCCTCTGACAGGGGGCATTAGGGGAGTTCTGCTGTAGGTAACAAATTAAACAGTGGATTGGATCACATGGGACACCTGGAACTCAATTTACCAGTCTCCACAGTGTTAATCCATGCATGCCTGTCATGTATGATCTCAGTTCGGTGACGTCATGCCTCTCTGACCGTGTTCAACCACCTCTTGGTCTTTAGGCATAGTAGGCTTGTAGCTCTGATGGGGAGTCTGTGAGGACAGGGGGCTCAGAGGCATGTCTGGGATGGTGGTTCAAATCCAAGTGGTGGGGCGGTGTCAGACTGCACATGCTAGGTTGGGTTTTCCCCTAGGCGGCCGGCATGTATGCGATTGGCTGAGCACTGCCAGGATTGGGGGGAGGGCTCAAGCCAACTGGGTTTGGCTCAAGCCACCCTGTAACAGCACCCTCCTGTGAGCGTTGCCAGTTAGAGCTGGGCCAGGCGGCCTACTGTTGTCCGAGCCCCTGCTCTGCCTGTGATGGGAGGGGGGGATAGCGATGAAAAGGAGTGGATGTGCCTCATGTTGCGTGATTTCAGAAATATGTGTGTGTGTGCTGTCCTCACCCCCCATGCCCTAAACTGAACCAAGATTCCTGGTGAAAAGCTGAACTGATAATCAATCTTATCAGGGGGTGAGATGGGAAGGGTAAATTAAAAAAAAAAGATGTATTTTATTGCTTCCATTTTATTGAATAGCAGACATCCTACCTTTCTCTCTCTCTCTCTGTTTTTTCTCTTCGCTTTGTATAGGTGAGTAAGTAGCCGCAGGTCTCTGACAGAGTGCTTGATGTGAAAATGATGGAGTACGTGTCTCTTGGCGTGTCTGTATCCGTCTGCGTGTCTGTGTGCATCTGTGGCTGCATGTGGGCCAGCACAGGTCTGTGTGGATTAGGGTAGATTTAAAGACCCTACCCCCCTCACCTTTCCTTCCTCCCTCCATCTCTTTTGAGCCGTCCCATAGTTTGGGGGCAAATCCCAAGTACCCTTTCCCTCACTCGGACCTGTAATTAAGCAGGAAGCGATGGTCAATATTCTGACACCCTATCCCTCCTCCACCACCCCTGCCCCCAGGACTCATGACAACAGTGGTACTGATGTTCATTCTGTTTCCCACTGCCTCTTCTGAAATTCAGTATTTGGATGCCTTAAAAATAGACTCTCCTTCCCCACCACTCCCCACTCACTGCTGTTAAAGGCTACACCACTTGACACTGCGTGAAATGAGCTCAAACTGGATTTGCAGTACACAAAGTATTGATAAAATGTTGACCTATTTGATCTTTGCGGAAACAAGTGAGGTGGTGTCACATGACTCTCTTGAGAGGCTTTATCTCAGAGTTTACATAAGCAAATTAAATATTATTATAATTAATAGTTTGCTGAAGATGGACATTTTGGTGGTTTTACGTTCAGGGTAGGAGAAGGTGTGTTGAAGAGTGAATGAGGAGGTGCTAGCTGATCAGAGGACAGGATTCCAGTGGATTTGTAGTGGCATCTCAAGTACAATAGAAGTTAAGGGGAACCACAGACACAGGCAGGAGATAAGTGTGTGTGTGTGTGTGTGTGTGAGAGAGAGAGAGAGAGAGAGAGAGAGAGAGAGAGAGAGAGAGGTGTTTACCAGTGCATTGCCTGCTCTCACCGTGCCATCATTATTTAATTTTTTCCTGTTTCAAGACAGACATCACCCCAGGCTGATCTATCTGACTGGTTTCTACCCCTCCCCTTTCTCATTCCCTCCTTTTCTCTTTCTTTCTCTGTCTGCGTGTCAGGAAATCACTGCATTTCAGCACTTCTCTGTGACCTGGGCCTGCACTGCCTGTCTGACAGCACCTGTCTCCCAGCCTCTCCCTGTTACACACATATACACACACACACTTCTGCAGGGTGGGGAATGGGTGCTTGCTAGTACACAGTCTGAACTGTAACACAACACTGTGAGAGGCTGGGACGCTTAAAATGCACTATAAATAAATAAATCACGGATTGACTGTTTGATCTCTACACTGATAAGACAGATCCCCTTACACACGACGCAGCGTAGCCCCTGGGGCGGCCTGGCTCTCCCACTTCAGGCCGTGGTTGCCGCAGTGAGACGCGGGGCGCTGGTGATGGGTGTCCTCTGTGTGCAATGCGGGGCTCGGCTGCGCTGCGGAGCGGCGAGGCAGCGGCGGAACAGCGGTCGCGTTGGTGTAGCGCAGTTTTTCGCTGTTCTGCGCGGGTCTGCGCTGCTCCACCAATGGGATCGGTGGGATTCTGCAGATCTGCGCAGAACTGGAAATCTGCGCTACAAGAACGCGACCAGCATTTAGTGTTTTCTGTTTTCTTTCTTTCTTTCGTTGTCTGTTTTTTCTTTTCTTTTCACCAACCGCTCTCTGTAGATCTGTTAAGGAATTTAGTTTGTACTCTTTTTACTGTATTGGTTTACGATTCATTTTTTAATTTTTATTTTATTTCTGCCAATTATCCTCACTTAAGCGGTGGCATTATTTCATGGGTATAAAATCAACGATAATAACATTAATGTCTCTGATAGCAAACTGTAGTGATTCATTATAATGTCAGATTATGTTTTCATTCTTTTGATTTAATTTGAAATACCTTTCTCAATACCAATCGATATGCTTAATAAAAATGTTAAAAAAGGCCGGATGCGTCCTGTCAGTTAGGCGGATTAAAGGATTAACCCCCGACACCAAGACAGACACACATCTCTGCCTGAGAGGAAAACAATTGATCAGAAGTAAACTTTTAAAATGTCAGACTGAATGTAGTATATTTTACCATACTGCCGAGATAAAGAAACAAAAGGCGGAAGTAAAAAATAAAAAAAAGAACAAGAAAGAAGGAAAGAAAGAAATCAAATGTGACAGCAGAACGTGTCAATTAGGGCTGACCTCTGACCCTGCTTACAGCCAGCGGTGCAGGACTGGGACTGGGGTGACCCTCACTGTGAACCCTGCCCTAGGCCTGCCCAGGGTCAGAGGGGTGCGGGTCGGGTCAGCGCGGTACAGCCGCCGGGGTGCAGCGGAGACACACACAGACAGTCTCTCTCTCTCTCTCTCTCTCTCTCTCTCTCTCTCTCTCTCTCTCTCTCTCTCTCTCTCTCTCTCTCACCTTTTTCTTGCCTTGTCTTGGATTTCCAAGGAAATGGTTGGTCTTGGTTGATACTTCACCACAATTTCACTGTTGCTTTGGGCACATACAGGCATTGTTTATGAGGCTTAGAAGACAGGAAAGGTAACAAACTAGAGAGGGGGCATTTGAGGCTTGGTTGCTTAGTAGCTCCTCCATCCTATCCCCCCCCCCCACCAGGGTCGGATCACAGGGTGTCAGATACACCAGGACGACCAAGGCAGGTGGTCCCAGTCCTGCGGTGTTATCCTGTGAAAAGGTTACAGTCACTGGATACGCTGTTTAAACTAAAGTCAGATTAATGGACTGTTGGCCTATATAAAGTTAAAGCATCTCTTCTTCACTTGCCACCCGACAGGCTTATCGAACAGTTTCTCTTCATCTGTTTGTATTTGGCATCAGACAAAAGTCACCCTGACTCAGTCCAAAAAAAAAATAATCACAGTTCAGACCTTTACTTTTGAATGGTTAGACTCAAACGGGCCCCAGTCCACCAAAGCTTTCGATTCTTCATAGAGAGAGAGAGAAAGAGAGGGGATGGTTAAAAAAAGAAAAACTGGAGGTTTTAACTGCAGAATAAACCACGTCCTTTGGTTTTGTGGTTGGTGCCTTCCTGAAACACCTTGATTTCTTTTCAATTTCTTTCTTTTCAGTTTACTTTGTCGGCACTTTCTTCACTCAGCACGTCCAGATTTTCAGGTCTGTGTCATTTCTGTTTTCTGTATTGTTGTTTTTTTTGAGGGGAGGTCAATACCAAATGGGGAACCACTCCTTATTTACCAGAAAAGCTTTTATTTTTAGCTGTTTTTCTTGTTTGTTTTGCTTAAATGGGAGGTTTCACAGCAAGAAGTTGTTTTTGCTGTCAGTGGTACAATGCGCTCTTCTCTGGCTCCTCTCTGCATTTGAAGTATGTGGGTTCTTGTAACAGTGGGCAGGTACTTACTGCTTTATGTGTGCAGGACAAAGATTTGAGAAAATGTGCCCAGAGAGACCATTAGAAAAAGACTATGAGGGAAATGATGTACAATGTTTATTATTATTAGTTTTATTAGTAGTGGTAGAATTTTGTTTTAAAAACCTAAACCTAAAAAAAATATGTAATCCTTCCAATAATTTGTGTGTCTTCAACTGGAGTTTCAGATTGTGGTTAACATTGGTAAATTCAGCTCTAACCAGGGGCTGCAGGGATTTCCCTCTGTCTGAAAGCCTTACTCTGGTTATCACTCTCTCTTTGCTGGTAGCAAGGGTGCCCATTAACGTGCATCATCAACTGCCAAAACCACCTGAACATCGTGAGAACATCGGCACACCACCCCTACCATACATAGATATGTATTACAATATATTAAGTATGTACAATATATTTATAATAAAAAATAAATACATTATTTGATGTGAACTTGTTTCCCAACTTTTCTTAGAAAAACAAAAAAGGCCGTTGGTGGCCTAACTGAAAGGATCAATTAGTAATAATATTACCTAAACCCAGTCTCTATATGAGCCAGCCACTTACCCACTTCTCGCCATGACAAAAAAGTGCTGGGTTTGTATTCGAGTAAGTACAGTCTAACTGATACCCTTATGCATCTAGACAAGTATGATACGCCATTGTACACCAATCTATTTCCATATCCTCAAATAGGTCAGTTCAGATATCAGAGTTTGTTTTTAACTCCTGTTCAAAGTTATTGATGGACATTTTCTTGAAAAAATAAAAATAATAATAATAATAATAATCCAGCAAAAGAAAATGACTCTGTGGTCACCTGTAGACTAATACAACCACAATATTAGTGCTGCAAAGTAGGAGAAAAGAACAGTTTCAATGGCTCAGATAGTAAACCTGCTTATGTTAGAAACACACCTGGTCTGTGTGTATGTTTCAATGTGTGATAATCCAAACGCCTGTAAATCCTCGCTGCCGATGCTATGGGGCGCATGTGCCCACACATTCGGCATTCCGTGAACATGCCGCCATTCTTTTTAAAGGCATTTTAAAATTGGTTGTAAATAATGACTTCTATAGCCTAAATTATAATGCAATTTTGCTGAAACTTGCACCAGCTAACAATGCAGTAATATGGATGGATTTGGGCTGTGCGCTTCGAGACTTCGCCGTTGATTGTGCCATTTCTTGGTCGTGTATAATGTTTTTTGCTCGTTTGTGCCATTTTATGGTCGTGTATGACAGGTTCTGGTCTCATATGGCATTTTCTGTCTGTGCTGTACCACACGTCTCTTGCTTTTTCGGCTCATATGCACTTTGAAGGGGTTAAGTCTATGTAGCTGGTTCCACTGTGTATTCAGTTATTGTGACATCTTATATTAATAAAAATAATAGCGTATGTTTAGAAAAAATACAGATGTTTGCTTCTCAGTAGCCGCAAAGTATTTCGGCTATTATAATACGTACAATTATTGTTAATGACTAAGTAGCACCCGTTTCAGATGCCGTGCCGTCTGTACTGTCAGGCCCGTATCTTTCAGAAAGCTGTCAGTACTGACTCTCAGCTCTTAATCTTGGTAGGTAGTCAATGGGATGCCGCCCCCCTCCCGGAGAAAAAACAACTACAAAAACCCCCGACCTCCCTGGAAACCGTGGAAAGCCCCGAGTTTTTAACACAAGTCAAGCCGCTTTTAATCCTCCCGAAGCGGGCCCGGCAGCCGCTGCTACCCCCCAAGGCGGCGCCGAGCAGCGCGTCTCTCCCCGGCAGGTTGGGTCAGGCCGAGGGGGGATGAGATCATTGCGGCTCCCCCGCCCTGCCAGCGGCCTGCCTTCATAAAGAGAGCATTGAGGCCGGGCACATAGCGGCTTTTGTTGGCGGCCCAAGGTGCGTATCCCAAAAGGAACAGGCTGGTCTGCGGTACTTTTCCTTTGGCTCCCGAGGCTCATTAAAAACGCCGGACCTGGTGCTCATTACTTTGAGTTTATTTATGTTCCTCTCGATATGTGAACGTTTCTTTTAAAATCCACCTCTCTTGCCCTTCCTAATTCAGTACACAATGCGCATTAGATTATACACTTAAGTGTTAGATATTTTATTAGTGGTGCTTTTCTTTCTTTCTTTCTTTCTTTCTTTCTTTCTTGCACTGTGAAGAAAGCTATAAACATGTTATTTTAGAAATGTGCTTTTTGGACAGTCATGCTAAAATAGGACCATAATAAATCCAGAAGATGTAGCAAGTTATAGAGGAAATCCAAGCAATTCATTATCAAACAGGCCCATCTCTTTGTGTGCTCAAATCTTATTAACCTTCACTAGAGGCTGGCCATAACAAGTACATTTTTGGAAGACCTCTTTTCTCATGCAACCTTTTTTGCTTTTCTTTCACTGTTTCTTTCTCTATCTCTCCATTGTAATAGGACCTGTTTTTTATAGTTCCTGGTGAACGTGAACGTGGAAAGCCCATGTTTGCAGTGGTGCATTGCTTGGTTCCTACACCATATGGGTGCATCAAAAAACAAAACAAAACTGCACATTAAATCAATTTGATAGTTTATCACAAGCCGGTTTCCTATTCAAAACGAATGGGACTGAGTGAACGGGAGTGAGAGAGAGAGAAAATAAAGGGAGGTTTAAATCAGACTGGGGGGTGTAGAGAAAAGTCAGTGTGTGGAGTGTAAATGCACAGTGATGGTTGTTTTGCTTTTCACTGTTTGCATGACAGAGACAGAAAGGGGCGGGAGATGGGCAGATGATTGTGGAGTTCATAAAGGGGTTGCGTCTCTACACTGTTATTATTATTTTTGTATTATTGTTTATGTTGTCACACAAAGAACAAAGGGACTGGAAGAGGCTGAGAGAGGGGTGATGGAGGGAGGGAGGGGGGGTGTAGGGAGGGAGGGAAAGATTGACAAAGTGACAGACAGAGAGAGGGGGGCTTCTCGAGTAGAATAGAGGGCTTACAATTTAATTATAACTCTTATAACAGACATCTGGGAAGACGTAAGCAAAGAGCGAGAGAAACTAAATGAAACAGAAAGAAGAGAGGGATGAAAGAGAACACAAGAAAGAGACGAGGGAGGAGAAGAAGCCGAAAAATGAAGGAGGTGGGGGGGTGCAGAAATTAAATAGAAAGATGGGGTTATAGAAGAGAAGGCGAGAAGCAGGAGAAAGCATGAGGCACAGAGAGGGGGGTAGGGGGAGAGGGGTGGCAGTGGTAGCGGTGGCAAGGGGTGGGGGTGGGTTGCCTGTCTCCGTCTGTGCTTCTCCTTCCTGAAACGTGGCCACCCCAGCCGCCTGGCGTTCTGGATTCACATGTGGAACAGTTTACTGTAATGGAACTCTAAATTAGTGGTGGTTTGAAGAGGCCTGCAGCGGTAGGCTGTAATTAACTGGCTCTGTGGAAAGAGAGGAGAGAGAGAAGAAGGGGAGGGGGGAGGTGTGTGTGTGTGTGTGTGTTGGGGCGGCTGTTTCCCTGCATGGCACGGTGCCACCCTGCCTTCCCATCTTGGTGCCCCCCAGTGCCCACATCCTGTAACTGCACACTTATTTTTTTTGCTGCCGGTGTAGGTTTGAGTGACGGGTTTGGTTTGGTGTTGTGAGCACTCTTTCAGGACTCTTTCTTTCTTTTTCTTTTTTTTCTTATTTTTTATGGGCTTTTCTGTGCTTTAACAAGCCAAAGCACTTCCAAATGCGGAATGCTCTGGCCTCCCGTTGTTTTTGTGTACCGCATTCAACCAGGGCTGCCCACACCCACTCCTTAAAAAAGAAAAAAAGAAAAGAAAAAAGGATCGTGTCCGGGCAGCTTTACGAACGACTCCATTCCTCCACAATAGAAGGGAGCCCTCAGATCCTGCCTCCCTTGTAGGTCCTGTGATCTTCCTTATGCAGCGCACAGCCAGCTAGCACTGGGAGACGGAGGGAGGCACTGTGGACTGATATTTAGAGCCGGGTGACAGAGAGAGGCAGGAAAGAGACCATGTGTGCTACTGATTAGCACTGATGGGAGAGAGAAAGGGAGAGAGGGCTGGTGATTTTTGATGAGGGCCAGGCAGAGTGGGCGGCAGTAGAGTGGGTTGTGTGGCTGTAGCTGAGGGACTGGAATGGGTTAAGTGGGTGACCAGTTGGTCCTCTCTCTCTCTCTCTCAGGCTGTCGAACCCGTGTTCGGGCCCCTGGCCCCAGGGCAGCCGGCAGTATCAGACTGGCAGGAGGAACAGAGGAGTTCTTTATAGTGGGGTTCTGGTGATTTAAATCATATGGCAAAGCCTGGAATCACAGAGCAAGCTGGACTCCTTTCAAAACTCGAGACACAGGAGTGTTCTCTCTCTCTCTCTCTCTCTCTCTCTCCCCTCCCTCCTCCCTCTTTACTGCCTTCATCCCTCCTTCTCCCCCTCTCCCTTTCTCTCCTCCTCATTCCCTCTCTTTCCCCCCTCTTTTCACCTCTTTCTGCCCCCCGCAGCCCTCTCTCTCCCTCCATATAATCACAGACAAAAGCTTGCACATCTTTTGTAAATTACTCTGTGTGCCTTTGTCTCCCCTTAAAAACAAAATAATTGATGTGAGGTAAACTTTGTTTGTTGAACACACAGAAATGTTTTCTCCCTACAGTTTGTTTACTGTTTTTTGAGTATAATCTTCATGAATTATAAACTTTTTTTTTTTTTTACAAAGGTGTACCTATATGTGTAGTATATAGTATACAATAAATGTTATTTTAACAACAATAATAACCCCCCTCTTTCTCTCTAGGTCTTACATTTTTCTCAACGCACCAAGAAAAGAAGTTCTGGCAGTCATCAGCCAGCCTCATCACAAACCCACCCTTCAGCTTGGTCAAGAAACAACTCCAAAACGAAAGAAGCCCTGAGCACGGGACCTTGGTGTCAGGAGGGGCTCTCCAAACTTGTTCTCCCCAGTGGGTCCCCTCTCCTGGCCTCCTCGCTGGGAACTGGCAGCTCTGTCCTACATGTGAGCGCACATGCTCCAACCTCAGTCCTCCACACACTGCAGGTCACCTCGAGGTCATTGTCACAAAATACACAGCGCACAGTGCTGTGGTAGACACGACTGCAGTTTTGACCTCTCCTGAGAGCCTATTTTTAAGACTGCATTAACACCTCATTTTTCTATAGTTTATATATTTTTGTCAACGTCTTTAGCCTCAGCAGCCCTATTCTTATTGTAAACCAGCATCAGAAGGTCTGTGGCTTCTGTTGGACTCCAGGTCATCTCTTGGATACTCTGAAGGCCTAAAAGAGTTTTTTGTTCTTGTTTTTTAAGTTTTTACCCAAGCGAGAGAGGACCTGTCAATCAATCGCAGCTTCGTAAGGAGAGAAACCGAGATCGTGAGCAAATCGTACGGACACAGGTGACCGTCGCTCGCTTACGATTGGCTCCCTCGGCGGCACCTGACAGCTGGGCCTGTTCCCCTGGGGGAGGGCCAGTGGGTGTCCCGTTGCCATGGCTACCAACAGGGAGCGCCAGGTGGGTCACATGACCGGCTTCCCGCCTGCCGTGTACCCATTCGCCTTCAACTCCATCCGAAGCCACTCTCCCTTCGACCTGCTGGCCAATAGCAGTTTGTTCGGCCGGTTTGGGGCAGACCTCCCCAAGGAGATGGCAGCTCTGTGTAAGTGAACTCATTCAATTGGTTTATCTGCTTGTTTGTGTCTCTTTCTCTCAGTATTGTTTTTTGTTTGTTTTTTGAAAGGGGGAGTTTATTAGTATTATTTTTATTGTATATTAACACATCGCCAAAATGCTTATCAGTAAAGATCAGACGAATCGTTCGCTCACTGTGATCCTTCAAGAAACAGCTGGAGGAAGTTCTGGAATCGATTACATACCAGTGACCAGATGCTCAACACGGGCAGAGTGGCCTTGCCTCATTCGTAACCTTGCTTTGTATTGACAAGTTCTCGTTCTTTTTTTTTTACCTTAATTAGGACCTCCCTCCCTTTTTCCTTTGTCCTTCACCACGTCTCTCTCTCTCATTCCTTGGTTCCCACCTACACCCCCCTCTGACAATCTGACACACTGCTCGGCTACTCTGTGTATGTGGTGCGTGTATGTGATCATCTGGGCTGAGCATTTGGGTTTTTAGAAAGGAACCGGTCCCAGAATTCTCGCCAAACCTTTTGTTGAAGGAACCCAGAGACACAGATCCTGCTTTCATGGCTGGAGACTTGGTTCCAGACCCTCCACAATTATTGTGGGGTAGCAGACAGTAAGAGTCTGATGAATCCATTGATTTAAATATATATATATATATATATATATATATATACAATGAGGGAAAAAAGTATTTGATCCCCTGCTGACCTTGCGGGCGCTGCAGGATTTCAGTCCTTCACGGTGTAGTGTGTTACCGATTGTTTTCTTGGTGACTATGGTCCCAGCTGCCTTGAGATCATTAACAAGATCCTCCCGTGTAGTTCTGGGCTGATTCCTCACCGTTCTCATGATCATTGAAACTCCACGAGGTGAGATCTTGCATGGAGCCCCAGACCGAGGGAGACTGACAGTTATATTGTGTTTCTTCCATTTGCCAATAATTGCACCAACTGTTGTCACCTTCTCACCAAGCTGCTTGGCGATGGTCTTGTAGCCCATTCCAGCCTTGTGTAGGTCTACAATCTTGTCCCTGACATCCTTGGACAGCTCTTTGGTCTTGGCCATGGTGGAGAGTTTGGAATCTGATTGACTGATTGCTTCTGTGGACAGGTGTCTTTTATACAGGTAACAAGCTGAGATTAGGAGCAGTCCCTTTAAGAGAGTGCTCCTAATCTCAGCTCGTTACCTGTATAAAAGACACCTGGGAGCCGAAAATCTTGCTGATTGATAGGGGATCAAATACTTATTTCCCTCATTAACATGCAAATCAATTTATAACTTTTTTGAAATGCGTTTTTCTGGATTTTGTTGTTGTTATTCTGTCTCTCACTGTTAAAATACACCTACCATTAAAATTATAGACTGATCATTTCTTTGTCAGTGGGCAAACGTACAAAATCAGCAGGGGATCAAATACTTTTTTCCCTCACTGTATATATATATATATATATATATATATATATATATATATATATATATATACCATGAACACTCCAGGGTGTTGAAGAGCATGGCACATGGGCAGCTTGTGAAAGGAGATCTGTTGCCCAGCCACTGTGCAGGCAAAGCAGGCCTCCCTCTTGTGAGTCTGGAACCAGAAGAACAAGGCTCTCTTTATACACGGGAGGTATGAAATAAGTCAGGGGCGAAAGACGTGAAGAAAAAAAAGGAAAGAAAATTTAAAGGAAAATAACGGAATGTGTTGACATGGCGGCTCAGTGGGGCGGAAAGCTGTCATATTTTCCAGAGTGCCGTCGCCAGGGGCCTCTGTTGTCCGTCCCTGAGAGTTCCACTAAACTGGGGCTTTTTCCACTGTGGCCGTACTGACAGCCCCCATTCACTGGGCTCAGACTCGCTTGAACCGCGCCTGTATTACACCGTCCGCCAACCCTCCTTCTCCTCCCCTCACACACACATCTATAGACTAACGTGCCCTGGAATATAACCAAACACTCCATTGTTCTTGTTCTTGTTCTTGTTCTTGTCCTTGTTCCTGCATTTGTCTCTTTTAAGGCAGCGTGTATGGATAAAGACGGATAGCTAGATAGGTATACATAGATAGATCGATAGTGATAGAGGTAGATAGTTAGACAGTTGGACAGATAGATAGATAGTCACAGATGGGCGCTGGGGCTCTGTGCGTGGGTGTGGCCCGTTCCTGTTGCTGCCTGGGGGTGCAGGTGGTGCCGTGGGCCTGCTGTCTCTACCTGCTAATTAGCGGGACAATGGGCCGTTTCAATCGTTATGACGTGTCTCTGTGTTGTATTTTGCTCTATCCTGTACTTCGCCGGAGTCTGAGCCTCAAAAGACACGCACGCACGCACACACACACACAAAAAAATGCAACCAAACAAAACATAATATTTTAATAGCTCTGCTCGCTCGTGTGAACTTTGGCTGCCTCTGCTAATCACAGGGAAGAGAGAGGTTTCTGAAAGGACAAACTCCTTGAGCCTCACCAGGCCTTTTGTGAATGTTTCAAAATTAAATCTCTTTGTGATTTTTTTTTAGTTTTTTCGGGGTGTGTGTTGTAATTAGGGCCCGACAGATATATCGGAGCAGCAATATTATTGTCCGATATTTGCCTTTTACATAAATATCTGTATCGGCCGATAATGCACCAATTTATTTTCTCAAACTTTTTTCAAATTACCATAAAAACCTTCCTCAGACTTCAGACAATACATAAATACCTGTTTCTTTGTTTTTACAGTTGTTATTATAATTATTTACCATTATTTTTTAACATAGTTATGGTGCTTTAGTTTTCGCTGGAAGCTTTCGATTGATTCTCAGCACAGCAGCGCCGCACACACACTACTGAGCGCCGTGGTGAAACAAACACACACACATTGAGAAACACAGGGCTCATAAACCAATAAACATGTGTTTTACTAAAACACTCATAACCAATAGAAAGTGTTTTTGAAAGCTGTGCTGCATTTGAGTATCCATGGTTTTGATTATTGTTTATTTTCATGACTGAGGATTACCATATACTATGGCATAGAGGCACATTTTTACTGAAAAGTTAATTGCTTAAAATTAAAAATAAAATCGCTTTTCAAAATTCACAATAGCAGTTAAAATAAAACAAAAAAACAGTAATTGTTCACTGAAGATGTTGACTGGATACCAGCAAACAATACCAGTCTTCAAATGACAAGCAAGCTCAGATCATAGTAAAACATCTAAAGAAAAAGAGAGTGAACACAAATCACAGATGATGTTGGATAAAACTGAAAATATACATGATATTTATGAAACTATTTCAAATCCTACATCGTGTTTTGGCTATGATTAGTATTGCAATACATTTAACATACATATTAAATAAGTTACACTTCCGAGGGCATTTTAAAATACATTTCTTTAAAACAAATGCAGCTGTGCTATGCTGCCTGCACTTTAACCTGCCCCTGTGTTGTATCGGCAATATTGAGCACTAAGGAGGACTTGTGAACCTGAGAAAACCTGACACGTGTAAAATGCAAATGTAAGCCAAACCAGCACTTAACTGGTTTGCTCTAATGTATAGAACATGCACATTTTCTATGTGTGTGTGAAATTGCTCATATGCCTTGGTCTTTGTTCTAAGGTATAGAACATACGTATTTTTTCTTTATTAAAAAAAGTAAATATTGGCAGATATATCAGTAATTGGGAAATGTGGCTTATCGGTATCAGACCCAAAAATCCTGTATCAGTCGGGCTCTAGTTGTAATGCTGGAGCAGTTGTCCTGTAGCAGGTTTGCCACTACTACTAGAGGCCCATTTCAGTTATGTACAAATCTAATTAGTTATCTGTCAATACGGTCCCTCAGCTGAGAGATGTGGATGATTGTGATGAGGAGGTGGTATGGAGTTGGTAGGCTGTGTAAGGTGAGGAGGGAGGGGGGGGGCTGTTTCGAATTCCCCTGCTCACTCATTACGCCCCCCACCACCCCCCCCCCAACACCAACACCGCCAGTTCCTCCCTTGCCCTCTCCGTATCCCCACCCAACCCCCTCCTTCCTCCTCCTCTTCCCCTAACTCCCTCTGGTTAGAACTTGTCGGAGCTGTGAGCCAGTCTTTCAGCTGTCAATCAGCACACCCCCCCTCCGCTCTGGAGTTAATCCTGTGGTATTTTAGGAAGAAGCTGGAAGAGAGCCCCAGGGCTGGGTCTTGGTGTTGAGGAATCTGAGAGCACATCCTGCCTATGAAACACACACACACACACACACACACACGCACATGAAAACACACGATCACAGACACACACACACAACACACACACAGGCTAATTGTCTGTATGTGTGTGTATGTCTGCGACTGTGAGTGTGAGAGTTTGAGAGTGTGTGTGTTAATGTGTGTGTGGTGTGTTAATGTGTGGTGTGTGATATGTGTGTGTGTATGTGTCATAAATATTCCAGGGCTCTGTCAGAGTGGCAGTAATTTGGAACACTGGATTTGTTATTTATCTCATTGAAAAGAGAGAAAAAAGCACTGTCAATTGTGGCCAACAAGTCATCGACGAGGGTTAGAGCTCGAATCAGGGCTAAGATTAGGGGTTACAGATGAAACGGCAGGGTTCCAGTTCTGAATGTGTGCTGAGGTTGGGTAATGGCTGGCGTGGTTAAGATCATGGCTAGGGTGGGACTTGTTTTTGAGTCATAGGCTTAGGGAAACGGTTTATCTTTAGAGACTGAGGATTTGCGTTATCCCTGGGGTTAGGGGTTGGGGCAGGTTCAGTGTAAGGATGACAGGGTGTTAGATTCGAGATTAAGATTGGAATGGGACTGCCGAGGGTTGGCTGTGTGTGGGTCAGGGTTTGGTTAAAGTGGTGCAGGTAAGGCCTAGACTGTGGCCTAGGAGATGGTTTAGGGCTGAGGCACTAATTCATTTTTAAGGACATGGCCAAGGTTAGAATTAGGGCTACAGAGTTACAATTAGCTTCAGAGTGTTAGCTTTAGCAGTAGGGGAAAGAGTGAGCAGAGGTTGTGACATGTGGCATGAGAAGAATTTACTGCCCTGATGCATAACAAGAACCCACAAAACAAAACAAAAAACCTTGTTAGTGACTAATGAACTTGACCTGGAAGACCAACACTTGGGAAACAATAGACAAACAAATGTGGATTTTTTTTTTAAATGAGGATTATTTATTTTGTGTATTATTATTTTTCTGGCTTTGTTTGTCTTTCTTTGGAGAGGAGAGAGGCCTGGCCTGCTTCCTCATTGTTGTCTGTGTTTTTGCAACAACAAGAGGCTGTCGTCTGGCGGCCAGACCGCGCCAAGCCAGGAGGCTTTGGGCGCCTGCATCGTTCCCCAGAGTGGAGCTTCTGCACAGTGTGTGTGTGTGTGTGTATATGTGTATGTGTATGTGTATGTGTGTGCTCTCAGTCCCCACCTACGGGGGCTGCGTCTCCATGGAAATGAGCCCTGTTGACAGGTTGGAGCAGCCTCCCCTTTCTGCAATGTTGGCAGGGGTTTTGGAAATACCTGTTTAACACACAAGGACGGGGGACCGGAGAGAGAGAGAGAGAGAGGGTGCGAGAGAGAGTTCAGAGTGTTTAAGAGGCTTTAATAAGGCAGTGTTCACCTGTACACACCCTCTCTGAGGAAAAACAATCATCCATTCCATCTTTGTGCCTGTGTGTGTGTGTGTGTGTGTGTGTATGTTGTTTGTTGCGGTGGTGTAACATTTTGCACACCTGACACACAGTCACGCACTGGAAACAGCGTGAACGGACGTCTCTGAAAGTGGTATCTCGTTACAGCCCTAACACAAGTGACAGATTTGAGTGGGATGGCCAGCCCACAGTGAGACAGACACCCTGATTGTCACGGACAGATGTGAGGTCTCGGCTGCGTTCTCACTGGTTTCTATTTGCTGTGTTGGTTTGATGTTGACTCTGTGAATGTCACCCAAGTTCCTGTGTCTGTTTGGGCTGTGTTCCAAACCAAGTGTGTGTTGGTGTACCTTTTGGGGG
Organism: Amia ocellicauda; assembly: GCF_036373705.1. Lineage (NCBI taxonomy): Eukaryota > Metazoa > Chordata > Actinopteri > Amiiformes > Amiidae > Amia > Amia ocellicauda. The sequence continues at coordinate 12,486,747 of NC_089856.1, forward strand.
CCGATTAAGTTTGTTTTCCTTTTCAAAAGGGTGTGTGTATGTGTGTGTGCGCATTGGGTGTGCATTTTGCTGTTTTTGTGTGAGTGTGTGTGTGTCAGTGTGTGTGTGCCAGTGTTGGTGTGTCTGTGTGGGTGACAGTGTCTCTTTATTTGGGCTGAGTGTCAGTGCGTCTGTGTCAAAGGCTGTTATCGCTTGATCCCTGTCATTATCTGAGCTCTTCAGACAAACAGCTGGAAGCCCATTATCGCCACTTACCATGAGATAACATCTGGACTGAGCCCCTGAAATACTACTGAGCTTCCACTGAAAAAGGAGGAGGGGGTGGTTAGAGGTTAGAGAGGGGGATAGATGGACTGAGAGAGAGAGAGAGAGAGAGAGAGAGAGAGAGAGAGAGAGAGAGAGAAGGAGAGGAATATTTACTAAGATATAAGTCTGGCCTCAGGATGAAAAATAATAAACTATTTTGACTTTTTTATTTCTTTTTAAAGAGTCAAGGCATGATTAATTATATAGGAATTTAAGGGACCAAACCTTTACAGATTCCTACAGAGTATCCCATAGACTTGCTTAAAGGAATATATTACCTGTGAATGGGTGTCCTGCATTATTTTCCTATGGATGTCCGAAAGGAGACCTATAATTTTCCCATAGGACTGCTTTGTTCTTGGAATCCAACAAGATTTGAATTTCTGCGTGGGAAATCGCCCCCAGGACAACACAGTGCATAATCAGTATTTGTTTTTTCTGTATTTCTGTTGCGATGCTTTAGAATAGTAATTAAAAAGCGTGTCATAAAACTGAAAAAATAAATGCCTGCTCAGTCTTGTCTTTAAAGGTTTTTAAGGTTTTCTGCTCTCTGTCTTTGTTCTCTACTGCCCCTAGAGGAATCTGAGCAAACTAACACAGACACACACACACACACACACACACACACACACACACACACACACACAGGCACAATCTTAAACAGAAGCTTTCAGACAGTCACACACACACACACACACGTACACAGATACTCATGCCAGCACAAATATATTCACACACACACTGACATAATTAAAAACACCCTCACACACACATACACACATACACACACACACACTAAAATAATCATCCCAAGCCCAGTCACGAACATTCTTAAATGCTCACTATCAAAACACAAATGCTAACACACACACACTTAAAGATACACTAGGACACACATTCTCTTGCTCACATTCAGTGTGCTGTCATGCCGGGTTTGGGCTCTCTGGGGGGATATAAAAATTAGAGAGATTCGGAGGGGAAGTGGTTTCAAGACGAAATGGAAAAAAGAGCATGAAAAAAATGAATGCCACATTTTTATGGAAAAATCAGGAAAAAATAAATAAAAAAGATAACGGGAAAATAAAGGTTACTGTAGTCTGAGCGCCGCTGAGAACAAACAGCACATTGTAGCTATTTATTTATTTATATAAAACTTGAGTTGAAGTGTTGGGTTTCAGCCAAGGACTAGTTCTGAACAATAATGTGTGTGTGTGTGTGTGTGTGTGTGTGTGTGTGTGTGTGTGTGTGTGAGAGAGAGAGAGAGAGAGAGAGAGAGAGAGAGAGAGAGAGAGAGAGAGCATGTTGTGTGTGTGTGTGTGTGTGTATGTTTGTGTTTTTGTGTCTGTCTGTATGTGTATGAATATATGTGTGTGTGTGAATGTGTGTGTGTCAGAGAGTTTGTGTCTGCCTGCATGTGTGTGTTTGTATGTGTATGTGTGTGTATTTGTGTGTGTCTGTATGTGTATGAATATATGTGTGTGTGTGTGAATGTGTGTGTGTCAGAGAGTTTGTGTCTGCCTGCATGTGTGTGTTTGTATGTGTATGTGTGTGTATTTGTGTGTGTAGTTCTTCCCGGTCCCTCAGCTTTAACCACTACGAATAGCATCCCAAACTACATCCCTCTCTCTTTCTCCTCAGCTCAAACCAAAATCAACTTTCCCTCCATCCCTCCATTTCTCCTTCCTCCTACACTCCTTCATTCTAGTCCTCTCTCCCTCTCACCCCATTTCCCTCTCCCTCTCCCAGAGACCCATCTCTTAGCAACTGCCTCCTTTCCTCCCTCTCTCTCTCTCCCAGGTCCCAAACTCCTATGACTGCCTCCCTTCCTCTCTCCCTCTCTCATTCCCTCCCTCTAGCCTCTCAGCAGCTCCTCTCCCACACTGCCAGTGGTAAGGCCATTACAATTGCATTGAAAGAAGGGTGGGTAGCAGTCAAATCAAGGTACCCAGTAATTGTGAAAGGTTTCGAGTGACTGTTAGCCAGGTATTGACAGTTGAGCTGGTAAATATCAGTCTGTACCCACCACCCGCCCCAACCCTCTCTCTCTTTCTCTCTCTCTCTGCCCCCCCTCTGCTCAGTTTTTCAGAATGAGACTTCTTTATAACCAAATGACTGTCTGGTTCCGGCCACAGAAGCTGGTCCTAATCAAGTCATCTCTGGGCTTTTGTTTTGCTAACAGCCCTACTTCCTCTATTTTTAAAAATATTATTACTTTTTTAAATGTGTGCTTTTTTTTCCTTCCTTTTGCTGAAAAAAACTGAAAGCACATGAAACTATTCTACGGCTATATACTTCCCTCTCTCCTTCCCTCCCTCCCAGTGCCTCGGCTTAAACCACTAGCACACACTGCATCCCTCCCCTTCTCTCTTTCTCTCTCTCTCCTAGTCTTAGTCCCTAGTTCTCACTGCCTCCCTCTCCCTGGATCTCAGCTCTATAAAACTTTACCTCAGACCTTTACCTCTCTATATCCCATACCTAACTCTATCCGCATCAATCGCTCACAGCATCTACTGCCCACCTTCCCTCTCTACCAGTTGGCAGTGCTTTAACCCCTAGCCCATTCTGCCCCCCACCACCCATCCACCCGTCCCAGTTCCCTTTAAACTACCTGCTTCCCCCTTGGAGTTCCTATTTGTGTGTCTCAGACCAGGGTGTGTACACATGACACATCGGTGGATTAACCACAGTGTTACAGAGACAATAAAGACAGTAAGATTGGTGTCTAGTATTAGTCTCTAAAATAAATAAATACTAGGAAAAATAACTGTGTGTGACGGCAAATAAGGACATCCTGGAAGAGAAACGTATAAGTCAGAATGGCTCCATTGTCAGCCTTCTCTCAACAGAGCATTGTAAAGTATTCAACTAATAAATAGTTCACAAATAAATATACATCTTTGTTTCCTGGAAAGACTTCATAGGTAATTCTGATCCTGTTGATAAGCTGTGTCCTAATTTTTGTTTTTCTCTTGATTTTTCTTGGAAGAAAGGAAGGTGTTAAATGAGTAAAAAAACCAAGAAAAACTAAAAGAGAGATGAGGCAAGAGAGAGAGGCAAAGAGTCTGAGACAGAGAGATGGGGGAGAGAGAGATAGAGAGAGAGAGAGAGGGCGAGCCTATCTGATGACAGATAAAGATAAAGAGACCAGCTTTGAAGATGGGCGTTTTTTCCGTGAGGCAGCACTGGGCACGTGCGGGACGGAGATGGGGCTATGGCGAGGGGGGTGGGTGGGTGGGGGCGGGGCTTGTATAGGAAAGGGGCGGTGTGTCGTTTTAAAAGGGGGTGTGGGCAAAGCCGGGGGTGGCAGGTCAGCGTTCTGCCATCCTGAGAGAGAGGCTGACTTCATGATTTTGGAAAAACATGTGTGCTCCAGTTCCAAGTGTTGAATAACTTGTGAAAAAACACCATGAGTGCACTCTTGACAGAAATGGTCTCTGAGAAGCAGCCGACCCTGCCAAAGCGGGGAATAAGCTGCACTTTGTCTGCAATGGTGCTGTTATTCGAGCCCTTTCTTTGAACACACATCCACCTAAGAGTCCTTTCACATTACCAGTCTAAATGTGTGTATTCTGAGTGTTTTTGCTCAGTTTGCCACAGCCTAGGGATACTGTGAGCAATATGTATGTGTGTCCGTGTGTGTGTGTGTGTGTGATGCTGTTTTTTTCCCATTTCCTGCTCCCTTTGGTGTATAGTTGTGTGGTTTGGCTGGTGGCGATGGTTGTGTGTCTGTCGTCAGTGTGCCTCTCAAGCTGTTGAGGTTTGCTATTGGGGCGCTGCATTCTGGGAGTGAGCGCTGAAGGGACAGCATTGTGTGGCTGCAGCCCCTTCTCGGACTGGGGGTTCTTGCTCTGTGCCTCAGGCCGGGGCACAGCAGTGCTGCCCTCCTGTAGCTCCCTCACACACACTGGGCCCATTGAGGCCTAGCTCCAGGCACACAGCTACATGCCCTCTCTGGAAAACACTGCTAATGACAAACCCACATTGCTGCAATTCACGTTCTTGCTCTATCCAGACACCTTTTTAGTGTTTCTTTTAATGCTTTTACACACACGTTCACACACACCTAGGCCAACACCACTTTGTTTTATATCTTCAAATCCCCTTGACTGTAAATCTCGCTGGATTATTCCCTGTTTATCACGACAGACTGATCGGAACTGAGGCACAGCTTCTGGTCATACTGACGCCTTCCTGTTGGAGGTGCTGTTGTGCAGGATGGTGATTGCATTCTCCTCTTTGCACAGCCCAGTCCACACAGCGATAGTGCTCTGGCCCAATTTCAGCCCCTCAGGCAGTATGTGAGTCAGTCAGACAGTCACTTATTTAGACTATAAAGGGGTGACAGGCAGGAAGCTGGAGCGGGAGTCAGCCAGTCTGTCACGGTGCTAGTGTGTCAGTCAGAAACACCAGTGCATATTATTATTATTATTATTATTATTATTATTATTATTATTATTATTATTATTATTATTATTTATTTCTTAGCAGACACCCAGGGTGACTTACAAAATATAAATTATAAAAAAAGACTCCTGGCCCATTATTTTTCCAAAATGGCAAAGCCTGGAGATTTCAGAATGCAGTTTTAACAACACACTGCACCTCGGAAATATCAATGGAATGCCACAGCACAGACAACTGAAAACCTGACGAAGATCGTTACTCTGATAACAAGTTGTTCTTTGTTGATGTCTTTATTTTTTTACATTAATGTAGTAAATCACAGGAGGTGTCCCCTCCAACCATACTAATTGAGCTCAAAGGTGCGAGAAGAACAAAAAAAAAAACATAACATCAAAAGGTGACAGGATGTATTTGTTTTTTGTTTTTTTCCTCTATCTCCAGGGTATGTGGCAGGCCCTACTACACAGTCAGGCCTAGAGGTGTGTATTCCTGTATACCTGGGTGCTGTATGTTTGTGTGGGTGTGTCAGTCAGTGGCCTAGCGTGACGTTTTTTTCCGTGGGGAGGCGGGGGGGGCAGTGTAAGACAAATTCCAACTATTAACTTCCAGCAACAGAGTCGAGGAGTGATAGATTCTGAGGTGCAACGGGGGGGACTCGCCCGCTTTCGGTGTGTATGTCTGTGGTTTCACAGCCCCGTTGTCTGCACGTCCCTGCATCCGTCTGTTTTGTCTCGGCCCATACCTCTGTAACCTGAGCCCAGAGGCAGAACGAGACAGTAATGCATTGTGCATCTCTGTCACCAACCTGGTTTCCTCTCACACCACTCCCCCAGCTCGGGCCCGCAGCCCATCTGACGAACACATTTCGTTCTGACAAGCGTTTACGCGGGTGACATTGGCTTTTGCTCTAACCAATCGGACACGAGGAACAGGTTGACGAAATGCATCACTTCTTCGTCAAGGTTCCCGGAATGTTATACAGTAACGTCCACATGTGTTTCATTGGTCTGTCACTGGCGTGACCAGATATAAGCATACCTATCAAGCGCGATCCTTTTATTTTGTGTTTGTGCATGTGTGATGGTGTCTTTGTGTATGTAAGTCTTCATCTGGAAGTGTGTCCTGTGTCTATATTGGTGTGTTTAGTTTTGAAGCAGTATGTGTCAATGCCATGATGCTAGTTCAGTATTTCAGTCTGTACATGTATCTAGAGTGAATAAGTGAGAGAAAGAGAGAGAATGGGCCTCCCTTTTCCTGTCTGCATACAGCCACCCCCCCTTGCCGCACCCCCCCCGTCCCCCCCCTCGCCTTCCCTCTATTGCTAAAAGGGGGGATGTAATTGTCTCAAGGTGTGGACAGGACAGAGGCAGGCAGGCTGAGACTGTACAGCACCCCTCTTTGACAGCCAGAGAGGGAGAGAGAGTAAAGGAGGGAGGGAGAGGAGTAGTGTTATAAAAAAGAGAGAGAAACAGTATAGCAAATTAGTTCAGGAGGAGAGGACAGAAAAATGGGAGAGAGGGAGGGGGCAACAGAGCATGGGTGGGAGGGAGGGAGACAGGTGAGCAAGGAGAGGGAGAGAGAGATGGGGGGGGGCGTTAGAGGTCCACATGACAGTGGGGAGAGAGGGTGTGTGTGTGTGTGTGTGTGTGGTCCCATACTTTGCTTGACACCTGGGTGCAACACAAATAAAAGATCACAAAATTATGTGTTTTCTTGGAAACAAAACACACCGATAGTGTAGAGGGAAAGAAACGAGAGAAACTGGAGAGCTGTGAAGTGGTGAGGAAAGAGGGGGGGCTGAGTTTTGGAAAAACAAACGGAGGGGAGAGAGAAGGAAAAAAGTGATAGAGGGACTGGGAATAGGGAGAGTGAGCAAAAGAAAGAGAGAGAGAAAGAGGGAGGGAGGGAAGGGCAGCATAAGTTTGGGGGGAAAGTTAGTGGCCCAGTGGGGGTTTGTTCTAGAGTTCAGCCTTCTCGAGTAGGGAAGGAAAGGGAGGAGGGAGAGGGGGGGCTGTGTGGTGCTGATTGGGGGGGGGGGTGAGTATGTGTGTATTAAATATCTGAACTAACTTCCTTGGGAGTTAAGAACTTGTTTTAATATAACAAAACTGATCACAAAATTGAGTACTGAGTGATGGAATTGATGGAAGAGAGGGAGAGGGAGAGAGAAAGTAATAGAAAAAGAGAAAGGGTTATGGAAAGTAAGATGGAAACCTTTGGAGAGAGGAGAGTAATGGAAGGATGTTGGAGAGAGGATGAAGAAGAGAAGGCAAGGAGGAAGGGAGAGAGCAAAACGGACATAAGAGACGGCCCTGGAGACGTGACACACAAGTGCAGGATTCTGAGGTGCAACAGTGCATTGTGAAAATAAGACGCATGCATGCTTTTATATCGCTGATAGGGGCCGTGTCCAAAAATGTGTGGCTGGATTTGAGAAAGTCGCCAAGCACAAACCCCACTGGCTTTCAATTGATTTCAGCCGGTGTGGATTTTAAAATGAAACCCTCTTGCAACCTCAATGCTAGTGCAATAAATACTAGATTGGTAAACATGGGGGGGGCGGGGGGGGGGGGGTCATATGGGAAGGCTTATGATTGAAGCAGAAGTTTGTGAGCTTAAAAGTGGACAGGTAGAGGTGAAGAGAGAAGGAGCAAGGGGGGAGGGGTATAAGAGAGAGAGGGTGAAATAGGAGGGGAGGAGGAAAAGAAATGGAGAGCGCACAGTACATAATGTACTAGTTTGGGCAATAATAATGTAATATAGAGGCCATTCCAATAAAAGCATGATTGAATTAAGCAGGGGGAGGGAGTCAGGGTTGACATGAGGCTGCAGGGGAACTGGGCACGGAAACAGGGAGAGAGAGAGCGAGAGAGAGGGAGGGAGGGAGGGAGGGAGAGAGGGAGAGAGAGAGGAAGACAGAAAGGGGGTGCACTTTAGCAACAACAGCAAGAAATGTAATAACAATAGAGAGCAGTTTAAGTTGAGGTATGGGGCAACCTCTCTCTCTAGCTCCCTCCCTCTCTCTCTCTACGTATAAGGCCGCTTACAGGGTTTCAGTTAGAGGGGACCCCAGACTGGCACCGTTACACATAATGAACAGCGATTTTGAATATGATATTTGATATTTGAGTTTGGATTTGGAGGTAAAATCTCAAGGAAGAAGCAAAGAATGGAGGGGAAGGTGAGAGAATGAGAGAAAAAGAGAGAGGAAGAGAGACAGAGGGAGAGGGGGGGGATTTTTGAGTTTGTTTCCAAGTTTTTTTCTTACGTTTTGAGTTAGATCAATAAACAGTACCAGAAAAATGTGATATCCCCTAAATACATCCAAGATGTGAGAAAGAGAGGGGGGGGGAGGTGAAAGAGAGAATGCGAGGGGCGGAGGTATAAGAAAAAAATGAAAAGAAAGAGAGGAGAGGGTGGAGAAAAAATAGAGAGAGAGAGAGAGAGAGAGAGAGAGAGAGGGAGGGAGGGAGGGGGTCTGAGTGTGTGTGTGTGTGCGTGTGTGTGTGTTTACTAAGATCCCAGCCAGCAGCACAGATTGACAGGAAATGGTGTCTTTTCAGAGCCTGCTGGGCCGTACCATTTCTCTCCAGCTGAGGGGGGGAGGGGAGAACCAGCTGAAAGCAGAGTCAAACTCTCAGTGACTGAGTGAGTCTATCCCACAGCACACTCACTGACAGCCACAGAGAGACACGTCCTGCTACAAACCAGGCTACCTCACATTTTGTGCAGTTGATTTATGTACTTGTTTACTGTAAGCCAGTCATTCAGATGTGATTGTATAGTTAGGGCTGTGATAACGATGCAGCAGAATTACATAGGAAACCAGATCAAGCCATTACGTAGGGACGACTCTTTGTTTTGCAGGATGTACAAGTCTTCTGAACGTCTGCATGGAGTTTATACACTGTGCATTCCGAGATAGACAGATTAAGAAAAATATATGTAGGCTGGTAAACACGTTGACAGATGAATTGAGATAATCTGACAAAATGGTGAATACCTAAAGGATTTAAGAAAGTAAGAAAAAAAGCAGAGAGAATCTTTCCTAACAGGTCTTTGCTAAGCTCACTACATCTCACTATCACTCAGCACAGCTCACTACAACTCACTACAGCTCAGTTCAACTGACTACAGCTCACTACATCTCACTATCACTCAGCACAGCTCACTATAGCTCACTACATCTCACTATCACTCAGCACAGCTCACTATAGCTCACTACATCTCACTATCACTCAGCACAGCTCACTATAGCTCACTACATCTCACTATCACTCAGCACAGCTCACTATAGCTCACTACATCTCACTATCACTCAGCACAGCTCACTACAGCTCAGCACAGCTCAACACAGCTTCTCCAAACTTTCAGTGGGGCTATACAGTTGAGTGTAAGTCACCCTCACCCGCTGACACTTCAGCCCTGCACATTACAGACATGTCCGCTCCAGTCCGAGACCCCCCCGGTCTAGACGTCGCTCTCAGGGAGCCCCCTCTTGTCCAGTCATGTGCTCTGGCCGTGTGTCGAATCATAACTCGGCAAAAACATAAGCAGTGTGCATTTGGGTAGCTGTGTCTGCTTGCATAACTGTTCATGTGTGTCTGCTCATGTCTGCAAAGTCATGGGAATCTGCGTTTGTGTTTCTGTTTGCTGGAGTCTGGGATGCCACTGCCTTGGCTAGGATTCTTTGGGAAGGAGTCTTCGAATTGTTTGAATCTTTGTTGTGTTTCTGCTAAAATACATATATATATAAAAGCAAACACAGCAATTGTGCAATGAGGCTCCCATTTGACACATTTGAAAGCTGATCAGCACAAAGTTTTGTTTTTGTTTTGATTTTTTTTGTTCTGGATTATGAGATTTTTTTTTTTTATTGGGGGGGTGCACTATCCAGACTCACAGTTAGACAGTCTATACTGTACTCTACCTCTCTCTTCCTCTTTCTTTTTCTCCCCTGCCTCTCTCTCTCTCTCTCTATTTTTCTCTCAGCGATACTGTGGGACGCGACGGGCGTACTTTAATATGGCTATGATTAGGGAGGGTGGTGGTGGTGGGGGGGTTCTGTAACAAGAGAAAGGGACTTATTTACTAGAGGGGAAATGGGGGAGGGGCAAAAGGCAGAGACAGAGAGAAAAAGCTAAAAGATTGGGGCAGGATTTTAGTTTGTGTTCAAAACGAGAAATAAGCAAAAAAGAGCAGAGAGAGAACGAAGAAAGTTTGTCCAGTAATGAGATTAGAAACCCCACAGCCCCCTCCCCTCACCCTCTCCTCCCTCCATTCTCTCTCTCTCTCTCTCTCTCTCTGCTAGTTCCCTACACCCTTCTCTGCGCACCCCCGCTGCCCGTCCCCCTCCCCCTACACGGACAGGAGCAGTTGGTTTGTTCCGCTGTATCTGGGAGGCAGTGAGTGTTGTGTGAGCCTGTTATTTAGGTCTGTTACAGCAGACAGCGAACAGCCAGCCCAGGGGCAGGAGGAGACAGCAGGAGCCAGCCAAGACCCAGAGCTGCAAACACACTGATTAGGGGGCTCTTGTCGCAGGGCAAAGGGGAGCCAGGCAGGGTGCCCACTGTGGACTGATAGGAGAAGTGGTTGTGGGCTGTTCCAGACCAGAGGGGCTGTGGGGCTGCGAGTCAGGGGGAGGGGGGGTGCCAGTTCAGTCAAGGAGGTGCCGTGACATTTTTTTCAGTCTTTTTTTTTGCTTTGGGTTTGTTTTCGTTTTTTTTGTTTTTGTTTTCCCCTTCCTTCTCCAGTGACCCTCTGACGTGTTGAAGGACAGTCTGTGGAAGGAGTTTTTTTTTGGGGTGGGGGGTGCAGTGTGGGAGCTAGTGAGGAACGGGGGGGGGGGGGGGTGTCAGCAGTTGGAGATCTCTCGGGGGGGGCAAGTAAGCTGGTCGGAATCTGCCAGAGAGTACGGACCATGTTTGACTGTATGGAGGCCCTGGGCATGGCGCCCCGACAATTGTATGACGTCACAAATCGGGGGGCTTGCATGCTACGGAAGGCTAGCCCCTTCTTTGGGGGCCTTGACCCCTTTGCCTGGACCGGGACAGCCAGCATTCAGTGTAAGTTTCCCCTCTGCATCCTCATCTGTGTCTTTCATTTCTCTGTTGTCACTGTGTCTCTGTCTGTGTGCCTTTTTAAAATTGACAAAGTGGGGCAAGACTGTACTGTGCCTGATTGTATCAAGGACTGTGTGGGGGGGTCTGACAGTGTAGAATTAAATGAAAATAAAACACACGCACACACATACAAATAGGCCACACATTGTGTGGACCCTCCTGCCTTGATGCAGCATTGAACACCCAGTGTACCCAGGAGCAGGCTGTAGAGTTTGTTTGTTTATGTGTGTACTTTTTGCGTGTTTATTTTAGTTGGAGTGGCTATAAAAACATATTGAAGTGCATCAATAATACTGGTGTGAGAATGTCCACTTTCTGATACATAGGGAAGAGTCCAGGGAACCCCCCTCCTCCAGTCCAAAAAAAAATGATTAAAGGATGAATCTTGGATAGAAGGGAGAGGAAATTTGACACGTACCAAAAACACAGCCAGCTCAGATTGGAATCCTGCTGTTTACTGTCGCAATTGCTTTTGGTTCTGGTTAGCATTGTCATGACGATATGATTAATATTACTAGGGGATTACTCAGTTTGTGGCATATCTGTGGCATTTCTTTAATTGATTGTTTTTTGGGTTCCCCCCACCCCCTAGCCTAAGGTAAATATATTGACTTACATAACAGGTTTATTCACCTCTTGTGTTCCTTCACTTCGTAAAATGGTATGATCAGGTTTTGTTCATTGTGATTACTAGAGGGATGCCATTATTGGCCAATATCCCCTTTAAAAAATAAAATGATCTTAAACCAGCAAATGAACACATAAATAAATGAGAATGCACTGCGTCTTCATTGTCGAAAAAGAGAATCTTGTACAGTGCCAGAGGGCCCAGCCAGTTCTCTCTCTCTCTCTCTCTCTCTGTCTGTCAGTCCTCAGGCTCAGAGTCTAACTGAGGAGAGTTGCCAAGGCTCAGGGAAAATGCAGCATTCATAAAACTTCTATTGCTCTGTCTTCCTGTCTCTCTGCCTGTCCCTCTCTGTCTGTCTGTCTCTCTGCCTGTCTCTGCTGAGTTTTCTGAGCCCATACAGGGAGCTAAGACTAGACTAGTGACATCACAGATAAAAAAAATATTTATTTAAGATCTCCAAAAAAGCATTCCAAAACAATATCGTTAGTACCATCAGTTATTTATGATATTATGTGGGTTTTTTCGACCCATGACTTCTTCTTTTCCGTCTTTCCTGTCTTTTTTTAATTTTTGATTTTTGGGAAACCCATTAATCTTCATTAATCCCAAGGACACAAACGTTTCAGAGCCCGAGTGTCACCCACACAGTGTTTCCCTTAATGAAGACAGATGTCCTGTCAGCATGGGCAGGGCATTAGGGGAAATTCCACTGTCTCCTGACCACCAAGTTGAATTTCAGATGTATGCATTTGTCATTTCATTTAAAAGTATTTCCCAAATGAAAACAGCAAAAAACATAGTGCTTATTCATTTAGTTTTTGTAACCAAGAAGATAAACAAGATTGAGATCAAAATCTCATCTCCAGTTGTTCAGTGGCACTGTGTACAGTTTCTACGCTGTCCCCATAAACAGCCCACGAGTGTGAGACGTGAGAGAGAATAATCGGCCAAACCAGTTCCACTGTCTTATCCTCTTCAAGGGACAGGCACTGATGTTTGGATCAAGAACCAAGTGGGTTCGCAAACACTGGAACAATCCTTCATACTTCAGCCTGTCACAAAAGCTCACTTGCCCAGCCTATCCCTTATGTAAGTTTACCCTCGCACATTTATCTTAGGATGTTTGTACTTTTGACATGGTTTGACTGTGGTCTGACCATAGTTTTTAACACACCTTCACTGTGCTGTGCTACACTGCTGTGTCTGTCTGTATCTATTTATCTATCGCTCTATAGGTCCGGCTATTTGTTTGTATGCCTGTGTCTGTCTGTCTGTCACTCTGAGGTGTGATTTTATCTCTGTATTTGTGGGAGAAACATCCTTCACTGTAGGACAAATGGCAAGGTGGTTATCCTGGTTAGTTTAGTTTGAATTGGTTTCGGCCTCGTTGTGGCTCCTGTCGGCTCTGTGAGAACGGTGCAGGAGTGTCATGTTTATATTTCTGTTGGTCCTGAGCTAAACAATCTGATATTCAGTATCAATATTGAAAGGGTACCTTGCCAAATTCCTGGTAAGATATAGTGTCAACAGCTGGCATACTAGAGATGTCTGATTGGAAAGTGTGTCTGTGGGGTGGCAGGCACTTTTATGGAGGAGGGTTTTACCGAATGTACACATTTCGTATAGGTGTAGAAAAGGAAAGCATTTGTATTTTATGTATTGTGTTCTTTGACTCAGTTTGGGAAATTTGACATACATTTCTGTATCATCTGTTCTCTCCTATGTGAGATCTGTTGGTTAATTGACTGATCTTCACTCTGAAAATGTATTTTGTATTTCTTTGTGTCTTCTAATGATGGCTTTAATTCCTTTCATTCAGGATTGTCCAAACCCCACCCCCTTTTTGTTTTGCTCAACTTTCTCTTGGTAAAGTGTAATTAGGGACTGTCAGGTGTAACCAATGAAAATGACACTGTTAAATGGCATTAAGGCAGTAGACGTGTGCAAAATCAGTAGCCACTTTGACTGCTGTTCTCTTGTACATTTCAGAGTTGGTGGTAGCTATAAGCAGACTAAGCAATTGCTTAGGACCATGACCTGGACAAGTGGGGCCCCCAGTTTGCTTTTTCTTATGATTTTAATATTTAATGATTTTAACATGACACAGCCTTCTTAGGTGTTTCACTTATTTTAAAAACGTGTTTTCAAAAATATCTGAAAATATTGTGTGGTGAATGATACATGTTTAAAAACATTTAGAGGAAAATAGTTACACTGCGTGTGACAGCTGTGTGTGAGTGCTGATTGGCTGAGTTGTTAAAGCCACTGGCAACTGTGAGATAAAAACACATTAATTAGAGCTGACCCGTCTGGTGTGGGAACAACAAAACAGAAAAACAGAAAGACACATGGGATTCATACTAAAGGAACAGGGTATGTTTGTTGATTTATTTTTAATTACTTTTTAATTATTGAATTGTTATGGTTGTCAATATGGATATATTATAGTTGTCCGGTTGTGTGTTTTCTGTTAATTAAATGGTCCCGGTCATCCTTTATAAATGGTTATGGGTTTATACATAAAAATATCATATTTCTATTTTTGTATAATTATAAGTTTTATCGGCAAAATCAGAACATATAACCTGAGTTAATCACAAATTCAGCAATTTTGTTATTTGGTGAGTCACACGGAAGCTTATTTGTGCCACAGAGAAGGATCTTATTTTTGCATTAATACCAGATAATAATGCGTTATTTTGCAATAATTATTCCATTAATGTGAGACAATGCAGATTTAAGATTCGATGCATTATTTTACAAATACTCATATTGCAACTGCATATCTGTTTAAGTGTCTATAGAAAAGAGAGACCCCATTGAATAGACTTTGATATTTGATATTCAACTTCCATGAGGACATACCAGTTCTGCCTTTATTCAGTATTAGTACGAACATTATATTGAATGTCTCGATGACAATGTACTAAACGGGTAAATTAACCTAGAAATTAAACGTTTTGCTAACCACATGAAACATTTACATAGCAGTATATTGCACCATTTGTCAAAATAATAAATACACATCCACTAGCATGTTTTGATATTTTGCTTACTCAACGTCTATACTATAACCAGTTAATTAAGCCATATGTTATCACTTGCTTTTAATCTGGTATTCTGAACCAAATATAAGAGGTTTGCAAGTTAAATAGTGATATAGTATAGTATATAAATACAAATATACAGTTCACTGCAAGGAATATAGTTGACATTTTTATTCCTAACCTGTATATAAGCTTGCAAAGCCTTGGTATTTGGCTCACTAAAGCTACATCTTTGAGTAAGACAAACAGCAGGGGTTTTCGAGTTCAGGTGTAAAGGTTATGAATAATACACAGTACAGAGCAAAACCACCAGGAAATAGGTCTGGTCCTTATGTTTTCTTATATGCAGCAGTGTTGATGATGTAGGGACAAAGTTATCTTTTAATAACGCAATTATTATTGTGACCTAATGCAATATTATCTCATATTAAAACAATTATTGTGAAACAGTGCGATATGATGGTGAAATAAGCAATAATATGTCATAATAACAAAATAATTATCAGAAAATAACACAAATGTACATAGTATTACCACAATAAATCCATGTTGCGCTAATAAACTGTGTGTCATGGTCAGACGTTCCTTTGTACACATTTTAGGAAGTGAGTTTGCATTGCATGGCATTTGATATCTTTAAAAAAACATCTAGATTCTCTACTGTATATGTATACAGCTGTTTTATGTGCATGACATGCAAACAAAAGGTATATTTTATGATTAAATGAGTTGGGCATTGAGTTTTCAGTTACCTAATTTTACTCTGCAATTCTTACTATATTAAACCAATGTCAATTATTAACAAAAATCTAAATACATGAATAGGTAATATGCTTAGATTTTTTAAACTAGTTCCCACCATGTATATTCCATGTTATTAGTTGTTTTCCTATTTTTAATGGATGTTCAATTATTAAAACTATTATCACAGCAGTTCAGACAGTAGTGTTTTATCTTATGCTTACCTGCATTGTGGGGTGAGTTTTTAAAAATCCGAATAGGTTTTAATTAATGAGGGCTTGAAGTAGTGTAAAGTGTGGAAGAAACAGGTCAATCATCACATCAAATCCCCCCCCTCTTAAAAAAACAAATCACTCAATTGTTCTCAGTCCTAACAAAGAATTGAGAAGTGCTGTTGGAATTTAGCAGGGATGAAGTGATGGAATTAGTGCTAAAAGCCTCAGATCACAAGCCTAGGGAGGGGGGATAGAACAGTGGGAGCCAGTGGGGGGGGGGCTATTTGTGCCTGTGTAGATTTAATTTTAGATAATTTGTTTGTCTTGAGGGAGGTCTTTAATTATATCATTCTGACTACAAAGACTCAATTAAAGGATTTCAAAGCCAGTAGGACTGTGGACTGTGAAAAGTCAGTGGGAGGGGGGCAATGTGGGTGGAGGGTGAGAGACAATATTCTTGATAAGGGAGTTTAGTCTTTAGTAGCCTGTAGGCCCCTCAGTTACCTGTGAAGGGATTCCCAGTATTTGGGTTTCCGACCTTAGCTGGCTGGGCTTAACTGCCACAATTCCATCCTGTGGACCTGTTTAAGCTTGACGCCCTGTCATTTGAATAGTAAAATGTTGAATTTATTTATTTTACACGTTCTGTTTCATAGGTAAATGCAATCCCAAATTTGTTTTGGCTGTCAGATTGTGAATTCTGGGTGAAGTGTTTTTTGATGAATAGCCCTAAAACAACACTGGCATGTTTTTCTTACGAGTCTCAGTTCAAGAGTCATGGAGCTTACTTAAGGAAGAATTGAAATAATGGTTCGGAGAGGTCCTTGTCTGTCCCATTGGGGGAAGAAATGATAGACAAAATAAGGAAAGGAATATATTCCTGAATCTGACTATCCTCCGCCCATCCATCCATGGAATCATTATTTTTATCAGGACCAAGATTAGAAATCATTGTATTAATTTGCTAGCTGACTATATGGATATGGATCTGTGTCTGTGTCCTGTACTGTGTTTTCATGCATGTCTGTGTTGCACCAAGGCCCATTATGACATGCATACTTCCTCTGAGCATTTTTACTGACCATCATCATCATCGATTGCCATCTCATTATCATCATTATTACCATCAGAGTATCGGGGGGGTTCAGCGATTCGTCAATGGCATACACAAAGTTCCCTTCAAAGTACGTTAGCATAAGATGAATACCTGCATATGCCCTCGAATACACCACGGATTGCCATTATTATTATGAATACTGTCACACTAAAAAGTGACTGGTGAAACGGTGTGCAGATTCAGATGCCATCCCATCCCCACACTGTACTGCCTTCATGTACAGTCGGCTTTGTGGCCCATCTTACTGCCTCTGTGGGCATAAAGGTGACACACACTAGCAGCTGTGGTTTCTCTGGCTCTGTTGCACTGTGATATATATTTATATACATGTATAGTGTAGTCTGTTTAGCACCCCCCCACCTCTCTCTGTGTCTCTTTGATCAGAGGCGATAAGACCTGTGAAATAGGAGCCCATGTCTTCCTGGGGCAGACTGCTGTAGAATGGGCCGTGCTTTGATATTTCTGAGAGAGTCTTCCTTCCTTCGAGCTGAGACCATGTGAACAGTCCAGGGCCGCACCTGTGAGTGGAACCTACACCCCCCCTCTGTTCTGATAATATTTGTATGAATGCATTTGATTAGTTATCCAACCCCCCCCCGCAACAGACACACACACTTATGAAAATACTAGTTTTTCTTGTCAGAGGCACAGCTCAAACTGCTGTCTGTGCATTAGGAGTTTCCCACAAGTCCACTCACTTTTACAAATGGAAAGGTGAGATTTCTGGTCTTTTTCTTTTCTAAACTAGTTTGCACAATGTTTGTATACATCAAAGGAGAGGGGAAACGTGAATCCATTTGGAAAAATGTATTTACCTTTTTTGTCTTTTTCCTAGTTGACGGAGTGGACTTTTGTTTTGTCTGTGGTCTGTGTGTGTGTATGTGGTTGTGTGTGAGCGCTAGGAGTATGTGCCGTGCCAGTGCAGAGGTGTGTGTGAGCCTGGTGTGTTCTCGCTGGCCGGTGTGTGTGTGTGTGTGTCTGTGAATGGCGCTCTCTGTCTCTCTTGCTCTCTGCGCCAGACTTCCACTTCAAAGGGAGACTTTGGGATACCTGCTTTCAATTTACACTCTGGCCCGCTTCCCCCAACAGGATCAGACACACCATGTTTTTTCGAGGCTCTGAAGTTTTTCAGGCAGCCTTCTTAAAGACACAGTGACTGGGGCGGCACCTAAACCTCGCTCCAGTCCACTGTCTCTCGCTAATTAACCAATCACCGAAGGCGTGACCCAGCCTGGAGCCTGTTAGGATCTTTCTGTTGTTGTTGTTGTTGTTGTTGTTGTTGTTGTTGTTGTTGTTGTTGTTGTTGTTCTTTTTCCCATTTCTCTTACCTCGTGTTCCTGTGCGCTTGTAGATATCAGGACGTGATACTGGGATATGTTTTTTTTTTTTCTTGTTCTTATACACTCACCTAAAGGATTATTAGGAACACCTGTTCAATTTCTCATTAATGCAATTATCTAACCAACCAATCACATGGCAGTTGCTTCAATGCATTTAGGGGTGTGGTCCTGGTCAAGACAATCTCCTGAACTCCAAACTGAATGTCTGAATGGGAAAGAAAGGTGATTTAAGCAATTTTGAGCGTGGCATGGTTGTTGGTGCCAGACGGGCCGGTCTGAGTATTTCACAATCTGCTCAGTTACTGGGATTTTCACGCACAACCATTTCTAGGGTTTACAAAGAATGGTGTGAAAAGGGAAAAACATCCAGTATGCGGCAGTCCTGTGGGCGAAAATGCCTTGTTGATGCTAGAGGTCAGAGGAGAATGGGCCGACTGATTCAAGCTGATAGAAGAGCAACTTTGACTGAAATAACCACTCGTTACAACCGAGGTATGCAGCAAAGCATTTGTGAAGCCACAACACGTACAACCTTGAGGCGGATGGGCTACAACAGCAGAAGACCCCACCGGGTACCAATCATCTCCACTACAAATAGGAAAAAGAGGCTACAATTTGCACAAGCTCACCAAAATTGGACAGTTGAAGACTGGAAAAATGTTGCCTGGTCTGATGAGTCTCGCTTTCTGTTGAGACATTCAGATGGTAGAGTCAGAATTTGGCGTAAACAGAATGAGAACATGGATCCATCATGCCTTGTTACCACTGTGCAGGCTGGTGGTGGTGGTGTAATGGTGTGGGGGATGTTTTCTTGGCACACTTTAGGCCCCTTAGTGCCAACTGGGCATCGTTTAAATGCCACGGCCTACCTGAGCATTGTTTCTGACCATGTCCATCCCTTTATGACCACCATGTACCCATCCTCTGATGGCTACTTCCAGCAGGATAATGCACCATGTCACAAAGGTCGAATCATTTCAAATTGGTTTCTTGAACATGACAATGAGTTCACTGTACTAAACTGGCCCCCACAGTCACCAGATCTCAACCCAATAGAGCATCTTTGGGATGTGGTGGAACGGGAGCTTCGTGCCCTGGATGTGCATCCCACAAATCTCCATCAACTGCAAGATGCTATCCTATCAATATGGGCCAACATTTCTAAAGAATGCTTTCAGCACCTTGTTGAATCAATGCCACGTAGAATTAAGGCAGTTCTGAAGGCGAAAGGGGGTCAAACACAGTATTAGTATGGTGTTCCTAATAATCCTTTAGGTGAGTGTATAATCAGATGCTGTTTTCTATGCCAAAGCTGCTCTGACAAAAAGTGTCAAACTGGTTTGACTGTTTTTCCACTCTGCTTGCTATCTTCCCATGGTTTGGAAAGGTATGACCCTCGATTCTACCTGAAAGGAAAGGCATAGCATTTCGCTAAAAACTAGTAAAAGAAGGTTGATTTGTGGCCTTTCTCGCTCATCCAGTTGTTAACTAGATCAGAGATTAAGCAGTCAGTGTACAGCACTTGTGCGTGGCTATGTGCGTGTTATTGTCATTTATACTTTTTTCCTTCCAGTACAAACTGTTGAGCGTCTCAGGCTGTCGTCAGTGGAAAGAGAGGCACGATTTTACTATGGCCGTCCCTTATCAGTTGCCTGTGATTATAAGATTACAGCTTGAGGATATCTGTGTTGTTTTTCAAAAAATAAGAAAACAGCATGCAATACTGAGCGCAGACAAAGGAGGATGGGGGGGCTGGGGGGCTGGGGGGCTCAATGGGGAGCTGAGGTGGTCATCTAGGTGGAGTCCTGACAGTCCACACTCATATCCCATACACACACACAGACCCACCCAGTCGTGCAGTGACAGGTGCAGGGGAAACGGGCGTGTCACAGCACAGCCACTCCACCTCTCGTTATTTTCCCTTCGTCATGCAGCAGAACTCAAACCCAACCCAAACCCAACCTCAACTGCCCAATGAGCAATTCCCCATTTTGCAGTCTGCTTCTGCAACAAAAAAGAGAAAAAATAGAACGTTGTCTCATCTTTGCTGCTCCTGCCCCACCCACCCACCAACGCACTCGCAATAACTTCTCACTCTTATCCACTATGTCTCCACCCTCTCCCACTTTGCCATTCTGTCACAGAACATAAGAAATCTCAACTTGCATTTCATGGTCTCCACCAAAACCCACCAGAATCCCCATCTCACCAGAACTCTCATCTCACCAGAAACCCAGAAACCTGGTGCCTTCTTGCTCTACATGTGCTGTAGCAGTGGGTGGCCAACACAAGCCAAAGCTACCCGGCGGACATTGCACTGAAACTGCGTGGCACCGTTAAATCTTGAGCTGAGCAGGAACTAGTTTCCCCTCCACTGCCTTCAGTGGGCACCAAACTGCTCTGCGCCAGCTCTCAAACCTCAGAGCACGCCATGTACAGGAACTGCTTTCAAGTAATTAGGTCACTCTGAAACATCAGTGCAGAGTTGGTGAAGATGGGGGCAGGTGGGGCTCTACAGTACCTATGGTGTCGAGAGCAGGGTACAAGGTGTTAACCTCCAGGAAATCTGATGGGAACAGCTTTTATCTCTTCTTCTCTCACCCCTCCCTTTCCCTGTTAATTTGAAGCTCTATCCTGCAGCAGCACGTTTCAGAGACAAGAAACAGCAAAACCCAATGAGAGTGAAAGTAACATGCAGAGTAACAGGATATAATGGAGATGCTTTGGCTCACACTGACTAGGGAGGGAAGCTGTGCCCTTGTCTGTAGGTGTCTTGACTTTGAGGTACCAGTGCATTTTATTTATTTATCCATTCTTTCATTGTATTCACACTGTGAGGCTCCGGGCGCACAGCAGCTGAAGGAAGTGTCAGAGCTGTTATGTTTTTTTGTTTTTTTTCTTTTGTGCTGAGGGAGTCACTTCTCTGTTTGAGCGCAGTCGGCTGCCCACTTCCACGCTGAATGGCAGATTTTGAGGTTTCTATTTGCTGAGAGGAGGAAGCAATAAGCGGGGCCAAAGAGCAGCCCTGCCTGGTGTACCCTGAGCGTGGCTTGCTTACAACGGGCCTGCTAAATTTAGGGCTCTCTCTTCAGATACATTTATTGAGATTAAAAAAACTACAACCAAGTCTTTGTAACTCACAGAACGTGTGCGAAATGGCAGTTAGACAGGAGGACTGAACAGGACAGGAGGGACTGCAGTGAGCACATGCACACATACACACAAACACACACACAGATACAGTATTGTAAACAAAACACAACTGGCAAGCCATAACACAAAACTGCAAACTGTTTCTCATTTACTTTGAGATTCAAACCTTTTTTTTGTAGTCCTATATTGCACCATTGTCAAACCAGATCAGTCTGGTACCCTGCAGGTGTTGCACTTTTCTTTCGTTTTCTGCTCACCCCACAGCCCTGTCCCCTGCAGTCTCCCCTCGGGGGTGGGGGGGGAAGGTACCCGCAATGAGGAACAGGGAAATCTGGGAACATTTGGAAGCAGTTTCAACTGAAGAGAGGAGGAGGAAGGGAGGTGGAGTGGGGGTCGGGAGGTTGGGGGGGCATCTTGTTTGAAGCTCTGTGTTGTTTGACAGAATGGTGTTGTGCAAAGTGGGGGGAAAAGCAATGTGGCCAAATGTTGACTCGGCTTCATCAAAAAAGAGAGAGAAAGAAAAAAGCCATAGTGGGGTTTATGAGGTGCAGTAAAAAATGAAAGGCAGCTTTTGTGTGAGTGTGCTGCAAAATGAGGGGGCAATCCTGGTTTAACAACCCCCCCACACACACACCCTTAAAGCACAGCCCCCCACCACCTTCACCATGAGAGAGAGAAGTGAGAGAGAGAGAGAGAGAGGGTGAGAGTGGGACTCTGGTAGTGTGAATCTGAAACTGTCAGTGTGTGTTACTCAGCGTGTGATCCTGTCTCTCTTGTGTCTGTTTTTGTTTCTGAGTGGGGATGTGTCTGTATGTTTGTGTCAGTGTGGTAGTATGAATCTACCAACTGTCTTGGCGTGTCGCTCCATTTCTCGCTCTTTGTGCATCTGTTTGTGTGTCTGTGTATCTGTGCAGGTGTGAGTCCGAATGTGTGTGTGTGTGTGTATGTCTGTCTGTGTGTGGTTATGACAAGGGTGTGTAAATTCCTGCCATTGGATCCTCTCCCTCTGTGCAGTTTGGTGTTTTTATTGACCCATCTCCTTGACAGAAGCCCAGTTTTATCACAGGATCCCTTTCAAAGATGGCCCCATGTGAACAGGAAGGGCACCTCATCTTTATAGGCTGGGAGAATGAGGAGGAGGAGGTGGGGGGGTCAGTGAAGGAGGAGTGGGGTTGGGGTGGCAGGTAATGAGTTTGCAGACAGTTGTTGACAGGAATTATATTTTGTTTATTCTTTGTTTATTTTGTTTTTCCTGAGTCTGCATTGAAGCCTTACACTCCTGTCTCTGTTTGTGGTGCCGTGTGTCTTTTTTTAAATATATTTTTTGCCTCAAAGCCAGTCCACACATCTTCCCTCTTAAAGATGTAGGCCTTTACTGTGCTTTACCACACTCTACCACACATAAAAACACCACACGTAAACATTAGAAACATTTATCCGGGTGTATCTTGCCATTTCCATGGCCCAGTGTTGACAAGCATGGCCAAGGCCAGTGAAGCCCGAAGGAAACCACAATCCACTGTTCAGTCATGTTCAAAAGGGCAGAAATAGTCAGTTTCCATTTCCATAGAAGGTCAGAGGACAGCAAGCGAAAGAGACAGAGAGAGGGAGAGAGATTTCTGCGAGAGTGGCACTTGTGCAAGAGCTGCGTGATGCAGTGCAGTGGGGCGGCGTGATGACACAGGCGTGGGGGTGAGGGTGGCAGCAGGAAGTGGGCAGACACAGAGAAAGCAGGGCGGGGTGATTGTGCCAGGAGGGCTGTTGTGAAAGAGAAACATACTTCCTCCTTTGCAGACCCTAACCGGGTTAGAGAAAAGTACGCAAGCACTAAAACCCCACAGACTCTCCTCGCCATTTGCCCCTGTGTGTGTAGGCGTTAGAGTCCCCAGGACGAGGGTGACCACCGAATTCCATAGCTTGGGGGGGGATTGAGTGCGTGATGACAGACAGGCCACATTCAGTCAGTCTGTTAGTCAGCGCCTATGTGTGTTGTTAAACAGTGAGCTCCAGTGGATTTGTTGTCGGTGGCACTTGATTGCAAACAATAGTGGAGCCAGAACTGGTTACGGTTATCAGCCTAGCGTGGCCTGTCGAAATAACAGCTTGTTGGGGTTCAGTGGAACTGAGCCACCATTATTCCACCAAACAGGACGGCAGCCCTGACTCAAAATTTGCATCTGGAAAGCTACAGTAGGAATACAGCAGAGACATGGTGTGTAGTGATTGTATCACAACATAGCAATTGCATCTCAGCCCCTGCTCTGGGGCACACATGGTCCTGCCAGCCATGCTCTCTGCCCTATCTCTGCATTCTGAATTGGACTGATAATTTGCTTAATTTTACTTTTGCACTTGCTTGGCTCGCAAAACGTTGGAGAAGTCGAGTTTAAAACAGCGGAAAAGCTCTGATTGGGAAAATTACTAGGTAAGAGGCCTTCTACTCCAGGCTGGGTGGTATTGAGACGGTCTGAGTGTAGGTTGGTGACCGGTGTGTCAAGGCTTCGGTCGGGTGCCTGGTTTTGGCAAGTCTTCCTTTAGCTGCTTTCTTCACACAGAGACACAGACTGCAGAAGGGAGACAGCAGCATTGCAGCCCTGTGTTTCTGCTGCAGGAAGGCCACAATATGTAAAGAAAAACAAAAAACAAAGTCTGCCTGCTTCATTATTTTATTCCTGGGGTGAAATTGTTTCTCCAGGTCTCTGAGCTCTAACCAGCAGCTTCCGTCTCCCTCCCAGTCCCTGACCCTTATAGACTCCGCTGCACTGCCTTCCTGTCTATGTTGTGTAGCCCTTAACTGTAAAGGTTTTGCAGATCGTAGTGCAAAACACAGACACACACACACACACTCTCAGCACATATTTCCCTATCTGTCTGTCTCTCTCTCTCACACACACACACACACACATACTCGCACACTGATGCACTTATGAGCAAGGAAAAAATAGGATCTAAATTTGCAAACCAAATATGAGTCTGTCTAGTGTGAGGACAGAGGGCTTGGAATAGTGCCCATGCTAAACTGAGTACAGTTACTACAGACACACACACACACACACACACACACACAAACACAGAGACAAGGACCCAGACTGTTGCAAAGAAGAAGTCTGTTTTTTTGGTGTGTGTATGTGTTTGTGTGTATGTGTTTTTCATCTGTACAGTGAGTCAATGCTTTCTTCTCCCACTCTGTCGCCACACCCCTTGCTCTCCAGCGTGGGGCTGACTCTCACCACCCTCAGATTGGCTTTTCTGCCCAAACTGGGAATCCAGGCGATAAGCAAAAGTGATCATATGATCGAGCAAAGAAATTCATTAGACCATCAAAGTGGCTTTTGGATGCAGGAAATCAAAACTGCACTGCGCTGAAGAGTGTGGGAGAGGAATGGGGTTAGGTTAGAGCCACTGACTGACTAATAGTCTGGACACAGTACATTAACACTGTGAGAGAGAGAGAGAGAGAGAGGGAGAGAGAGGCATGGAAGAAAACCAAGACGTTGACCAATTGACTGACCGACAGGCTGACTGACCTACTGAAAGACCCAACTACACAGCACTGAACCTTACAGCGAGAGAGAGAGAGGGAGACGGAGACAGAGAGAGAGAAAGGGACACGCATCAGTAGCCAGCGTCCCTGTTGCCTTTGACAGAAGAATTAGTGCAGGCCGGGGAGCTGTGCTACTTGTGTACAGAAGCCATTGAGAGAGGGGATTAGGAGTAAACGATACTTAGCAGGAAATGAGCAGCAGCACTGATAACACAAACCCCCCCCCCCCACACACACCCACACACCCCTTCCCTCGACCCCCCCACCCCCAACCCCTCCGGTCTTCTTTCCATCCCCGGCCAGCAGGTCCCAGCCTGGGGATTGTAATGTAAATCGAGTCCCTGGCTTGGGAGCTGATAAGAAAGGCCTCGGGTTTCAGAGCTTTGTTTTCTAAACAGTGCTGAGTGGAGTTGTGGGGGGGTGGGGAGGAGCAAAGCACTGATTGCCAAGCCCATTTATATCCTGCTTAAGTGGTGATTGACATTTAGACGCTGTGTGTCAGTGTGTAAGAGTGTGTCAGTGTGGCACAGGGGAGATGGCGGGAGCAGAAGCCGTGTTATAAAGGTGGTCCCAGCTTCGCAGTGCTGACGGACGCTGATGGATTCAGCTTCTGTCTCTCTTTCCTGCCTGCGTTTTCCTACCCCCCCTTCACCACCACTTCTCTCTTTCTCTCTCCCTCTCTTCCGTCTCCCCGTTCAGACAGTGTCAATCAGCGGCCCTCTCTTGACGCCAGCGCATACAGTTCCCCATCTCCTCAATTGACTTTCCTTCTACCCCATTGTCACCGTTGCTCTGTAAACAGAAGAGTAAAAAAAAAAAAGATGACAGTTTTGCAGCTCTCCCTTCATAGTTTTATCAGGTGAAAGCAGAGAAATCAAATGAGATCTGTATTTCTCTCGGTGACCCCCACCCGGATTTCTGCCCTCTGTGATTTTAAGTAGTTTTCTGTGGATTATTACATTTATGTGCCACCGACCGGCGTGCCTGGAGTTCCAGTGAGCAAATACTCCGGCGCTCGGTTTAAAAATGAAAAAACGGCTTAAAAATCCCATTTCCTCTGTCTGCCAGCTTTTACTAAACCCTCCAAGACTGGTATAAACCAGGGCAGGTCATCAGTGGAGTGGATAAGTGCTAATACAGCTGACCCAGTGACACCTCCTAAAAGGGAATTATTCCACAGTCAGGAGAATCTGGGGCAATTAACTGGCTCTGATGACAGAAGTGCAATTTTGCCACGGGTTTACAGAAATAATCCCTAAACCCCAAGACTTTGGTAATTAAAAGATTGCCGAATCATTATTTTCATATTTTCTTGCACACGAGACCATGCTCGGCCACAGACGCACAGTGGGTCACGGTGGTGCCCTCAAGATTTATTGTCCAGGTTAGGTTTACCGTCCATTCTCTCCCCCCTCCTTCTGTCCTTCCCACCCCTTTTTTTATATGGTTTTCCTTTTATTCCCTTCCTGCTTGTTAACGACTCTCTCCTAGGCTGGTGGCTGGTGGCTGTGTGGCGCGGCAGAGAGACAGAGGCAGGCTGTAGTGTGAGAGTGTGCGTGTGTGTGTGTGTGTGTGGTGGGGGCTGTGTTTTCGGTTTGCCCTGGGACAGCAGGAGAAGGGGGGGCCCCAGTAAAGGAGGGAGGGAGGTGGGGGCAGTAAAGTTTAGAGCCCCCGACCCCCCTGTTTTTTGTATTTTATTTTATTATTTTTCTGTTTTTATGTCCTGGGAGTCAGGGGCCGCAGCTGGCGGGGTGAATAGCTGCCCAAGGAGACTGGGTGCCAATAAAGACCCAGCCAGCCCGACTGGGGCCTCCTTCCCAGCCCTGGGACTGACTTTATAGGCCGCCTTACGAGCCTGGGCCTCTATTAAAACCTGGCAGGGCTGCACTGTGGAATTTAGGGCCAGGAAACCAGGAATGGGGAGGGGACCAGGGTGAGAGTTGAAAGGAGTGCAGGGGGGTCCTATGTGGGGTGTGTGTACAGCAGGGGCATGAGTTGGCTCACTTTTCCCAACGTACACAAGGTCCAGCTTTCTTCTGATTCGTGTTTAGCAATAACAGAGATGGTTCATTCACGCTAAATTATAACCGCACACATGAGAGGGCAGATCGTGGATGATAATGGCACCAGGTTCTGTTTGTGTAGACCGTGTGTCCAGAAAATCACAAATCATCCATGACTTCCAAAGGTCTGTGCAGTCCGGGGCGTTTGATCTAATTGCGTGTTGTTCATTGTGGGTGTGTGCCATCGTGTACTTTGGGGAAGTGTGTTAAAACGCAGGGAAGTGGGATTGTGGTTTCAGAGGGCAGCTGTGGTGAGGGCAGAGCAACACTTGGTCAGGATTTTTGGAGACATGGGCAGAAATGTGCTGACAAATCAAGGGCAGCGCCATGAGTAGAGAAGTCAGCTGGCCCAGGTATGAGGAATGAGGAAGCTGGGGCGGGCAGGCAGGGGAGGAGGAGGAAAAACAAAAGAGTAAGAGAGAGATGGAGATAGAGAGGGAGGGAACCACCCCGGGCGGTGTGCGGAGACGCCATTCAGAGCTGCGTCTGTCTACCTGTCTTATCAGAGCAGTGATCAGCCCGCTTATCTATGATTGTCTAATTGTTTGTCTTGTCTCTCTCTCTCCTCTTTCTCTCTTTCTTTACCTCTCCTTGTCAATCAACATTCCCACCCTCCCCTGAGCTCTCCAAATATTTGCCTTGCCACTTCCCCCCGAGGCCCAGCAGGCCGCAGGGAGGTAAATTCCACTGATTGACGCATCTCTCTGTCAGTCCGTCCGTCTGTCAGCACCTGGTGATCAGAGCCCTGTGTAACACCCCCCCAAACCCCAACACAGCAGAACCAACTAGCCACACAAACCCTGGTCTCTCTCTTTGATGTGTTCTTTATCCTCGCATTTAAGAGTGTATGGGAGTCTATTGATCAGAGAAATGGATCTGTCGCTGTTTCAGGATAAGCTTGAAAATCATATGACATCACAGATCTCTTTGGTTACATTCCTGAAAGAAGACAAAAATAAAGTCCTGCCCTTTTGCTAAGTTTCCCCCTCCTTTATCTTTCCTTTGTTTTGTTTTCTTATTTTTTGGTGGTGTGGGGAGGTTCAGCTAAGAGAGAGAGAGAGAGCAGATTTGGGGAAAAGCCTGCCTACAAATGGTGAAAGCCCCCCACCCAAATAAAAAAACCTAATACATTTTTACTGTGATCCTTGTTTTATGTCGTTCGTAAAGGCATCTCCAAGGGTGTTCTCTGTCTGGATCTTCACTCTGTGGAAGAGAATGGCAGTAATGTCACCCCCATCCCCCTCGTTTGTTTTTCACAGATACAGGAGAAAGAGGGGGGGATTGAGTAGGTAACCCAGCTACGCAAAGTTGTGTGAGGTTGTAGTTTGGTTGCATTGTGGTCCTGGCAAACGTAACAGTGGAAAATCCTTGTAGGAGCATATTTTCCTGACTGTTCTGGCGCCGTTAGGGTTCTTTCTCCGATTGATGCCCTGTAATGTTGAGTTAACATAAATCTGTCTCGGACATGCCAACTGCAAAGCGTATTACGTTTCACGCAGAACTATAGTATATTTCTTTATTTATTGTCATTGAACTACAATCATCTTTTCCTCATCTGTATTTTGTTGTTTGTCATTATTTTGTCTCGGGAGTGGAGTTATATAAGCGTCATCTTGCAGTGTTTTGGCACCCATTTCAGTGTGACCAGTGATGATGTCAGTGATCATCTGACTGATATTTGGGTTGTGGTTTCCATTATACTTGCATTACAGTGGCGTCCCCTTGCAGATCTTTCCCATCTCTATAGGGTGTTGTTTTTTTTACTTTTCCTCTGCCCGGTTAATAAAACATTCTTCCTTTTTTTCTCCCCCTCCTTTTCTTCTGTCGCTCCATTCTCTTCTCCCCCTCACAGCGGTGGAGACCCAGAGCACCAGTTCGGAGGAGATGGTGCCCAGCTCTCCCTCTCCACCCCCCCCACCCAGAGTCTACAAGCCCTGTTTTGTGTGCCAGGACAAGTCCTCAGGCTACCACTACGGGGTCAGCTCTTGTGAGGGCTGTAAGGTGAGGCTGGGAAGTCTGGGGAAGATAGACTGGGAATGCTGAGATGGATAGGGGAGACTGGGGAGAGGGAACTGGTTTGACCAGGGTGACTGGACACTGACTGGGCATTCTTCTGTGGCAGGGCTTCTTCCGGCGCAGCATCCAAAAGAACATGGTGTACACCTGCCACCGTGACAAGAACTGCCAAATCAACAAGGTCACCCGCAACCGCTGCCAGTACTGCCGGCTGCAGAAGTGCTTCGAGGTCGGCATGTCCAAAGAAGGTGAGTGTCGGTGTCGTCCGGTCACGGAGGGGGTTAAAACGATCTACCTCATGGAGAAGGGATGACAACACCGCAACCAGATTGCAAACTTCAAGTCATACAAGCCACATCCCCGGGAGATACCCAGCACAGGATGGGCATGTGCAGCTGGCGCAACACTGTCTATCGGTCTGGGGAGGCTTTTCTCAGAGCTGAGAGTTGTATGCTGGAGGAAGATGATGCAGTAGAGCAGTAGGAAGTGCGTAAAGATAGAGGGGGGCAGAAATTGTGACAGTTTCAATACTCTTCCTCAGCTGCTTCCTCTCAGCCCCTGGGGACGTCACAGAGCTTGAGGAAGGGCTATGATTCCTAGAATCAGGCAGTTTCAGGGAGTCCGGCTCATAGCTCTCCCAGATCACCCAATAACACTGTGGCAGAAGAGTGAGAAACGCAGAGTTTGTGGACTTGAGGATGTGGTCAAAGCATGGCAAAATTTTCACAACAGTCTTCACAAATAAGAGCATACAGAGTTTAGTGGAAGTGGAAAGGAAATAAAAACATATGTCTGCTGTACATATACGCAGGACGTGTTGTTTTATTCACAACTGCAAATTACTCAGTGAAGTCGGTATTGCATCAACTGGTGACAGGATTAAATGTTTGGTGAATCTCACCAGACTTTTCTCTCCAGTGAGTGTGCTGACACACCAGGTTGTTTTCGTCAAGCGCCACCTGATGATTATAAATACAGTTCAGAGATTACCAGGGATCACCGGTGGGGCATCCGGTGAATGAAACAATGCGCCCATACTGTATCTATGCATTGAGAATGATCGCACTGTCTTGGAAATGGACGGTGATTCCCCGGGACGGAGCCTATACAACGTGCACATAACGTTAGGGCGCATCAATCAGAGAACATTAACAAGGTCATGTGCTTGGGGAGTAATACATTTCAACAGCATTTTCCTCACCCCACCTTTGTCAGAACCAAAACACAACCAAACTACAACCTCGCACAGTGCTGATGGAACCAGACGCGCTAGACTCTCCGGGGTCCCGTTACACGATTGATTTTGAACATTTTTGCAAAGTGTTCAGCCCCAAGTGGCAGTAGAAGAGGAAATCTGTGTCTCTAGTATTTTATGTTTTTTTAATTAATTTATCTATTCCCCTGAGTCATCTCAGAAAAGAAGAAGGTGATTCTGAGAAACGGATCAGATGAAGAGTGTTACACAACAAGACAACGTTGCTCAAATCCATCCTACCACTATGAGCGTTCAGGGGATCAACCGCAGACCACAGGAAACTGACTGTTACACAGGGATTTATAGTGACCCTTGTTTGCTGCCCCCCCCCCCCCCCAGATGGTCTATCTATGAATCTGCACGTTCCCTCTCGTCTCAATCACCTCCAGTGCTGGCGTTACGTCACAAGTGCAAATTTTCAGTGTTCATCGCAGTCCGAGGGCCCCGCCCTCACACAACCAAAGAAATGTGGGAGGCAGAGACGTTCCCCATCCCTTCTGCAGAAATACTATGTCCATTATTATTATTTATTTATTGGCAGACAAAAGTGCAAAAATACAATACAAAATTTAAATTAAACATAATACAAGTACAATTTAAAAATGACAAAAGTGCAGAAGTAAAATGTATATTTAATGTAGTTAATATGAAATACAAAGCATACATTATAGTTCAGACAAGTGCGGACATGAGCTGTGAGGTCCAAGCTATGAGCTAAAGGGAGGGGCCGTAGGAAAAATTAAAATCAGTTTTTGTATATATGTTTTCAGTTTCGGATGGTTTTAGAAGAACGAAGCACATTTGTCTGCCACTTGCTCAGCATTTGCAACTGTAGGTCCCAGGGGACATAAGTAAGGCTTGATTCTGTTGCACTCTGGGTAAATTCTCTCACTGTCTGTCTTACTCTCTCGGTCTATCTCTGTGCCTGATTGGTCTCTGTCCGCCTCTCTCTCCATCACTCTCTCTCTCTGTGTCTCTCTTGTTCTCGGCATTATAATCTCAGAATTTTAGGGGAAAACTTCCCTTGGAAGTGTCACTCAAAAAGAGGTGTTTTTTTCTTTTTCTTTCTTTCTTTCTTTCTTTCTTTCTTTCTTTCTTTCTTTCTTTTTCTTTTTCTTTCTTTCCTTTTCCTTATTTAACTCTGCTTTGTGTTTCTCTGCCACATTTCCATAAAGTCTCTAGCTCTTAAAACACAGAGATGTCACAGCAATCCTATGCAATTGGTAAATGCACCACTTTTACCATGTTTTTACTGTGGTTGTAGCACAGTGTTACAGCAGTGTCCTATAGTGTATAGCATGCTTATGTGGACATATTCTGACATTGACAAAGGTGTGGACAGGTTGTTGATCCATTTTTTTTCCCTCGCTATAAAGTACAAGAAAACAAGCATGCTTCAGATAGTGTTCACTGTATGGCCCGTTGCCTTGTGTGTGTTTGTGTGTGCTCTGTGTCAGGCCGGGAGAGAGCTACTGGGGTCTGGACTGGACTGGGAGCACATTGTGCCTCTGCTATTACTGGATATCCTGAGAGGAAGGAAAGAGGGGGAGGAGGAGGAGGATAGAGAGAGAGAGACAGGGGTGGGAGGGAAAGAGGCGGAGGGAGGGGTTGCCGAGTCCCTGGGACCTGATTAGTAGAGTAGGAGTGTGTGAGCGAGACCAGGAAGAGAGGGAGGCATAGACAGAGGGAGGAGTCAGGAGAGGGCAGAAAGAGAGGGCACAGAATGTATTCTGTCAGGATATGGAGTACATTGGCAGCGGTCTCAGGGGCACTGCGCTGAACTACTG
The DNA here is from genome assembly GCF_036373705.1 of Amia ocellicauda. NCBI lineage: Eukaryota > Metazoa > Chordata > Actinopteri > Amiiformes > Amiidae > Amia > Amia ocellicauda. Next base: position 12,518,485 of record NC_089856.1, read on the forward strand.
TAGTAAGTGTGTTAGGAGAGACTGCTGTGCTGCACATCCATCAGTGCTTCCTATAGAAAGAAGCAAAAAACAATTCTCTCCTCTTTCTCCCTCCCTCTCTCTCTCCCTCCCTTTCTCTCCATCAGCGGTGCGCAATGACCGTAACAAGAAGAAGAAGGACGTGAAGGAGGAGGTGGCCTTGCCAGAGAGCTACGAGCTGAGCTCTGAGCTGGAGGAGCTGGTCAACAAAGTCAGCAAAGCTCACCAGGAGACCTTTCCCTCGCTGTGCCAGCTGGGCAAATACACCACCGTGAGTGACACACCCACACACTGGCACACCCACACACTGACACTCTCACACTGGCACACACACTGACACTGACACACACACACTGACACTTTCACACTGACACTCACATACTGGCACACATGCACACTGACCGCACCGGCCACGCACACTCACTGACACACACGCACACTTTCTCTCTCCCCATCTCTGTCTGTGCCAATACTCCCATCTCTGATAACTATGAGTCACCACTCAGTATTCCTCTGTCCTCCCTCTCTCTCTTGCTCTCTCCCCCTCTCTCTGTCTGTTCCAATACTCCCGTCTCTGATAACTCTGCGCCTCCACACCGTACGCTCCTGCCCTGTCCCTCTCTAACTCCCCTCTCTCTCTGCCTGGGTCAGAACTCCAGTGCGGACCACCGGGTGCAGCTGGACCTGGGGCTGTGGGACAAGTTCAGCGAGTTGTCCACCAAGTGCATCATCAAGATCGTGGAGTTCGCCAAGAGGCTGCCTGGCTTCACCACCCTGACCATCGCCGACCAAATCACCCTGCTGAAGGCTGCCTGTCTGGACATCCTGGTACAGTCTCTCAATACAGTACAACACAATACAAAGATACATCTTACGAGCAGGACAAGTTAAAGGCAATAAATACTTAACCAAATGTATTGATACATAAACACGCCTCCCTATCTTGCTTTCTCTCTCTCCCCCTCTCTTTCTCTCTCTCTCTTCTCTGTCTCCCTCTTTCAAACCAACTCACTCAGTTCAAAGGCACTTGTTAGGACATGACAGCTATGTTCTCTTTCCCTCTCGCAGCCCCCCACCTCTCTCATTCTTTCTTTGCCTCTTGCTTTCTACCTCCCTCCCTCACTCACTGTACTCTACTGTGGACAATACTGACACCCAGTGGCAAGGAGCAGAGTTGCTCCATCTGCACAAAAGCACAATAGCAAACCCTGCTTACAAAACCCAACCTTCAGGCTCAGGGCATCAACACTGCTTTAAAATTCACACTGCCTCCCCCTCCAGTAAAGGACGAGTGAAAATGAAGTGCGAGAGCTTGTGAACTCCTTTTGCAGGAAGGAGAAAATTAAAGGATGTAAACTCACCATAGGAGGAAGGGAAGAAAAATATTGTGACTTGTGATTTTGTCGAACCAGGAGAGAGACATGATAAAAAAGCCGCAGCAGCGCCCTCTAGTGGACTCCTGGGCAAGCACAATAGGAACACAATTCCTATTTCTGTCTTCCTTCAGATGTACCCTGACCAGTTTCTGTTTCCTTCGCTCTTTTGGGCAGATGCTGCGGATCTGCACCCGCTACACCCCCGAGCAGGACACCATGACCTTCTCGGACGGGCTGACACTGAACCGCACCCAGATGCACAACGCCGGTTTTGGGCCGCTCACAGACCTGGTGTTTGCTTTCGCCGGACAGCTGCTGCCCCTCGAGATGGACGACACGGAGACTGGGCTGCTCAGTGCCATCTGTCTCATCTGTGGAGGTACTACAGGGGAAGTAGGAAGGGGTTGGGAGGTTGGTGGGCGAATTGGATTTGGGATAGAGCGTCAGGATTGATGTGTGTGCGTCGGCTGGGATGTGTGTGTCCTCCTCTGTGCTGAGAGCTCGGGTCGCTTTGGGGGTCGAAGTTTAATGTCTAGTGATCGGCACTTCAAGATCTATACCCCACCCGGCAAGGCAGATCATGTTGTGGCCACCATTGCAAAGAATGCAGTGTGACAGTTTAGATTGACTCTGGGGCACAAAAACAAATGTTGTACGGTCACATGTTGAGAAGAAACAAAAATATACACAGGGTAAAAACACTAAACTAAACTATAAACATTGGGATAAAATTATAATAAAGCCCTTTGTTTATCCTCTTCCTGCATTGTGACAGTGTTAGGATTGTAATACTCTGTAATGGGGTGTGTGTGTGACCGTGTCTCTGATTCTGTGCCACTTTGAGAGAGAGAGAGAGAGAGAGAGAGAGAGGGAGAGGGAGAGGGAGGGAGTGTGTGGTTTTGACAAGTGTTTTTTCAATGGAGTGTGGGCTTGTGTGCGCGTTTGCCTGTGTGTGAGTGGGTTGCGGTTCCCCATTTGACTACAGAGCCTTGTTACCACACTTTTTTAAGTATTTGCATGCATTTTTGCCCGTGTGTGTGTGTTAGTGTGTGCACGAGCCTGACTGTGTGTCTGTGTGTTGCTCAGACCGTATGGACCTAGAGGAACCCCAGAAAGTGGACCGGCTGCAGGAGCCGCTGCTGGAGGCCCTGAAGCTGTACGCCCGGCGCCGGCGCCCCAACAAGCCACACATGTTCCCCCGGATGCTCATGAAGATCACTGACCTGCGCGGCATCAGCACCAAGGGTGGGTACCACTGGCCATGGCACTGCCATTCACAGACAGGGAGGGGTGGCAACACAGAGACATGGTACAGCAAAGGGGCAATACAGCACAGCATGGTTAGAGACTGACACTTCTCTCTCTCTCTCTCTTTCCACTTTTCCTGTCTCTCCTTCTCTTCCCTCCCTCTTGCCGTCTCTGCAGGAGCGGAGCGCGCCATCACCCTGAAGATGGAGATCCCTGGCCCCATGCCACCGCTCATCCGAGAGATGCTGGAGAACCCAGAGGCCTTTGAGGAGAAGCAGCAGCAGGAGGAGAAGGACCGAGCCGCTGCTGCCGCTGCTGCCGCCGCAGCCACCGCCAACCCGGCTGCTGCCCCGGCCATCAAGCAGGAGCGCGAGGAGGAGGAGGAGGTGGAGGCGGGGGCCGAGAGCGGCACTGAGCCCCCCGAGGAGGACGAGGACGAGGAGGCGGGGAGGGCAGGAGTGGAGAAGGAGGAGGAGGAGGAGGAGAGGGAGTGGGACAGCGAGGGGGAGGCGCGGGGACAGCCCCCCAGCAGAGAGACCGCGAGGAAGAGCCACGGGGGCCGAGCACAGTGATGTACAAGCCACCAATCCGCTACCACCCCCTCATCCCCACACCCTTCCTCTCCCCTCCACCCAACTCAGAGAACCCACAGACAGTGGCATTTCATACACAGCGCCCCTATATCCCACTCCCCACATACCCCCTCTGGTGGCAGGAGGGGGAAATCTCTCAGAGGGGGCGCACAACTGCCCTGGCCAAACAGACGCTGCCTGGAGTTGTGTACTTCAGGGAACAGAGTGCAAAGAAAAAAGATGTTCATGAGCAGGAAAGACAAACGAAATACGAGAGAAAGGATCTTGTGAACTCCTGTGTAGGGAGAAGATGGAGAAAGGAAAAATTATGTTGCCAAAAGAGAAAGAAAAAACAAACCGATTCTGGTTTCTCAGACAGGAAGAGAAATTGTCTGCTTTGTTATTTTCATTTTATTTTCATTCTACTTTTTTTTAGCATTTGTATTTAAAAATAAATAAATATTTTTGCCAAAACGGGAGAGAGATGGTGACACAAATTGCAGCAGCTCCCTCTAGTGGACACCTGGACAAGCACACGCTCCCACTCTGCTGCCCGCCTCCTCCAGGGGCGCAGTACTGTGTCGAGCCACCAGGCGGTGCTAAAGATGCCTCTTTCATAAACAACACGAAGAAAAAAAAAACAGACTTAAATCAACTGAGCAACGACACAGGACACCATAATCAGGTTGACGTTATTGTCGCTTTTTTCTTTGAACTTGTTTTTCAATTTTAGTTTCCCTTTTTATGTTTTCTATGGTATACATACACATACACATATATATATATATATATATATATATATATATATTTTTTTTTTTTTTTTTTTTTTTGATGTATTGTTGTTTATGGTTTTATGTATTCCTGCTTCTCCACCCTCTTGGTTGACCAGCCCTCCAGAGCACACAGAGAAAGACTGAGAGAGAGAGAGAGAGAGAGAGAGAGAGAGAGAGAGAGAGGCCGTAACTAGTGTTCACCATCCTCAGTAAGCACATTCATATTAGCTACAAGCTGTGCTGCTGACTGGATGATGTTGTTTGTGCCAAAATAAGCATTTTCTTGTATTATTTTCTTTTCTGATGTTGTTTTATGGGGAGATCTCAAAGTGATGCCACTGTGTCTCAGATGCCATCCCAGCAGTCAAGGCCTGTACACTTCACTCTCCATTCCCCCCATTTTCCACCCCCCACACACACCCTCAGACTTCACAGACTTCGCCGGACCAATGCCCAGACCGTTGGCACCATGCTCCCCGTTCATCTCCCAGCACTGGCACTCACGCAGATTCAGCACTTTGGGATCCTTCACGGACGGACATCGCCATGCAGACATGAATGCAAAAAAAAAAAAACTAAAATAAGTGTCAACAAGCGTGCCCGCCCTCAGATCCCAGCGCCCTCTGAGAGTTCAGAGAGTGCGCATCACTTTGGAATCTGTGGCACTGGGCGGTGGGGGGACTGATCTTTATGTTATCCTACAGCTACAAACATCAGATCAGTTCCCAACACCCCTATAGCTCCCAGCTGCACAGGACCACGGGTCTGTGGTCACATGACTGGGGTGACTGGGCAGCAGTGCCGAAGCAGTGCATTCTCGGGTCTTTACCAGCTGCGGAATCATAAACATTTTGAGAGACTTTTTCATTTAAAAAATATATGAATTTTGCCTTTGGCCTCAGGTGGTGTACATGAGATGCCATTGCTATTTGTTTTGCTTTCAGTTTCAAGCCAGGCCCCTATAAGATTCAACTACGAACACAAAACAGAAAAAGGACAAAAACGATATGAATCAAAAGCTGGCTGGCTAGGATGCAATGAAACGCCCTCAACCAAATTGAAAAACCAATGCAACTCCCACCACAGCTAGGGTAGGCATTCAAGGACTCTCCTTTTTTCGTTGTTGTTGTATTAAGACACACTCAGGGCTACACTTTTGTGGACCAAACCCTAGCTGCCTGGTTGGACACTAGAAGAGGCAATACTCTCAGCTGTCCTTCTCCTAGCACCAGCAAATCAAAGCTCTCCGGCACCTTGGGCCCAGTCTGCACAGCTCTCCGCCACACCGCCTGCTCTGAAACGATCCGGAGACTGAAAACCAAATGGAACGAAACCAAACAAAACATCTACAACTCTTGAACTGAGGAGGTTGGTTTGTTTGTTTTTTTGAGAATGACTGTGGTTGTCTAGTTTCCACCATGCACAAGTTACAGGAGAAATATTGCCAAACTGAATCCACCAATACACTAAACAGGATCTCAGGACTGAAGAAAAGCTCACCTCAGGGACGAAGACACTGTCTGTGGTCATAAATACATCCTTACATCCATGACACAAAGACACCACAGCAAAGTCATCTTATAAACTGACAGAGTGGAGCAGAAATGCAAGTTCTTAATCATGTGATTTGTTTTCTGGAGGGGGGTTCAGTATTTGACCGCATGGTTGTTCGAAATGATAATAATCCTGATTTGGAATAGATTAGTCACAGACAGCTGTCTGAGTCTCATCTCACACACATGCGCACACACACGCACCCTGCCGAACATGAGGTGTGTTTTCATTGGGAACCGTGTGACTTGGCAGAGCTGCCAGCTGGACCAGGTGTGCAGCCAATGGGTGAATCCTAAAATCATCTGCTTTTGTTTATGGGCCCTTGGTGCTGTAACACTGAAGGGATAATGTTTGTAAAAAAAAAAAAAAAAAAATCTCAGTAAAACCTATTTTGTGTTTTTTTTTGTATGGTCGTCTCACATAATAAACTGGGGTTTTTGTCATTCTGTTATTCTGTCAAACACTATCTTGCTAACGAGAAAAGCCATTTATACAGAGAACGGGGTTTTTTGTTGTTGTTTTTTTTTTGGGACAATAAATTGTTTTTGTAAGCTTATTGTTTTTATTGTGTCTCCTCTCTTGTTTCCGTTGTGTCTTGTCTCCGCTCCGTCGCAGTGACCAACGCACAGCTGGGCAGACCCAGTGCCCCAGGGCCACGGGGGTGGCTGCTTTTGGTTCAACCGCAGGACTTAATGACTTAATGACTTAATTATGAGGATAAGGAGTCTAATCACCTGTTTAGGCCGGGTCTTAATTGGTTGCTGATGGCGAGGTGCCGAGGGAGCCTGCAGGAAGCCGGCCCTCAGGAACTGGAATTGCCCCGGCAGCTGGCTTTGCTTCCTTCCACCACGCCGCCACTCCGTGCAGGGCTCGGGATCTCAGTACCAGCTGTGTAGGCAAAACCCGGGGAGCCAGTGGAGAAACTAATCAAGCAATTCCTGGGAAAAAATGGGCCACTTTCACCCACTGCGGCCAGTCGCTTGATAGTTCAGTTATTGTATTGAGGACAGGCTGTGATAAAATATAGTATATTCATGATAGAGGTCCCATAGATTTCTTGTACTTTTTTAAGTGTTTGTTTTACGTTTCCAGTAGGTTTGCAGAATTTACCATTGGGGGGCTCTGGGAGCTTCTGAGTTTGGGGTACATTGCCCAGACTCCAGGACTGGTTAAGATAATCAGGAATTCTCCCAGTCTGATGTGATCCCAGTATTGAATCACTATTGTACACTGTTTCCTTTTCGTACGGCTCTAAATACAGTGTTTTGTGCTTTTGTTGACATTGCCAGGGGCTCTCTTCTCTGACAGTATTCACAGAAGACAGACAATAGAACAAGTGACTACGAACATGGATTTCTTCCAATCTTTTTTTAAATTAATATAAAAATAGCACAAAACTGGGGGACTTTTTTTAGTTGTTAAATTATATATATATGTGATAGTTGTGTTTGTGTGTGCATTGTTTCTTCAATGACACCATTCTCCCCAAGTCCAAATCTACCGCAATACTACACTTTTCCTTTCTTCATTCAGATATGCACAATAACTCTTCAAAGCACAGCTGGTAAACATCTGCTCTGATCTCCCATCAGACTTGTCCTTCCCCCTCAACACAGCTGCTTTAGAGGCCAGTATTTCTCCACCACCCTTTAGTTTAAATTCCACCACTGGTCTTAAAAAGTCAATACTGCTAATTAATTAATTGCATCACCTGAACCAAATGAATCCTTCCAGCACACACCTATAAAACAGATCTACACATACTCCAACATAAATCACCTTCTCGATTTATACAATTCAGATCACCTGGAATAGGCAGGAGTAAAGCACAAGAAGATAAAAAGAGGGGCAGACAGGAGCCCAGCAACTACAATAACACAGAATAACTACCTGTGACTGCAGCAGTGTCTTCACATCTATTATCCACAAAGTTTTAAAGACCCGGGAGAGACAGCAGTGCAGAGCCAGCCAGTAAATATTTACTCCATTAGAGAAGATAATTTGGGGTTTCTCTGCTTGCAGGTAACGAGACAGGATATTCTGAGGCAATTTCTCTCAGTTTAGCACTGGCTATGTCATTGTGAGCCTGTGTGGGAACAGGCAGTCCTGTTCTTTTCTACGATACTAATTATGATGTACCATTTGTACAATCACTAACTCCTCCCACAGTTCTACTTGATAAGATACTTTGCTTGTGCTTTTTTGTTACCGGATGTGATCAATGATATCCATTTATAAAACAACTGAAAAACAAAAGCTGCCAACAATGGTGGCACATTCAGAATTTCTCTCCTTGCAGAGGGAAGTGTGACGACATATCATAAACAGAGAATCACAAGTCAATCATTTATCCGCTAGCCAATCAGCAGAGGTAATAGCACATGGTCATAATGCCCTGTATTATTTATTTCTTAGCAGATGCCCTTCTCCAGGATATAAGCGCAATACAAAGTGCAAAAATACAGTACAGTTCAAGGCATAGAACATTACAAATTCCAATTTACAGTGCAATTCAAACCATAATACATTTTACAAATTTCAGTTTACACAAGTGTATACAATATATGAGGTTTTGCATCCTGGATTGTAAAACCTGAGTCCAGAGAAGGTGTTAGGTCACAGTCAAGGGCCAAGGGGAAGGGAACATAGGGGGAAATCAAAATAACAATACGAGTACTAGTAACATACTATGTAGTATGAACAAACATAGTAAAGTGCTATCTTACAGGAGGATGAATAGCTAAATTACAAGTAGAGTCTGAAAAGATGCATTTTGAGTAAGCGCCAGATGGAGGTCAGAGACTCTGTTGTTTTGAGTTCATTGGGAAGGTCGTTCCACCGCTTAGGGGCCAGGGATGAGAAGGAGTGGGCTCTGGAAGATGGGGAGTGGAGAGGAGAGAAGGCAGGGTCAGTCTTCTGACACTTGAGGACCGCAGCGGTCTGGACAGACTCAGTGCTGTCCGTTCGAGACAGCAGTAGTCGAAGGTCAAGGTCTTTAACTGATTGCGTGCTGGTATCGGGAGCCAGTGGAGGGAGCGGAGCAGTGGAGTATCGTGTGCGAACCGTGGCAGAAAGAATACCAGACGAGCCGAGGGTGACTCCTAGGTTCTCAGTGGAAGAAAAGGGAAAGTGTCTTAGATTCCAAGGGGATTGAGATGGAGAGGTCGGCAGAAGGTGAGGAAGAGGTGGAAAAAAGAGATCTGAATTGGAGAGGTTGAGCTTGACGTGGTGTGAGTGCATCCAGGTAGAGATAGCAGACAAACAGGAAGAGGGGATGAGAGGGTCAGAAGAGGGAAAAGACAGGAAGATCTGGACATCATCAGCATAGAAGTGGTAGGAGAAACCATGGGATGCGATGAGGGGGTCCAGGGAGCAAGTGTAGAGAGAACAGGAGCGGGCCCAGGACGGAGAAAGGGAGAAGGAGATGAAGTGGTGGTCTGAGATGTCCAGGGGTGTCAGAGTATCAAAGGGGAACAGCTTCTAGAGAAGATGGTCTAGCTGGCGGCCAGCCCTGTGAGTAGGGGGAGATGGGGAGAGAGAAGTTAAGAGTGAAGGAGAGGAAGAAATCCAGCAGAGTGGGAGGGGTTGGAGAGGTGGATGTTGAAGTCTCTCAGTAGGATGGTAGGTGAGGACAGTGAGGCGAGGGAGGAGAGAAGAAAGTCAAGTTCATCCAGGAAGGAGGCATGTGGACCAGGAGGACGGTAGAGAACTAGAAGGAAGAGGTGAGAGGGAGAGGCGAGTTCCACTGCAAGGAATTCAAAACGGTTAGTCGTGATCGAGGAGAAAAAGGGGGGGGACAGAAGAGAGAAGGAGCCCTGTTCCTCCTCCCCGCCAAGTAAGACGGGGAGAGTGGGACAGGACCAACAGAGAGGATAGGGCAGCAGGGCTGGTTGAGTTCTTTAGGAAGATCCATGTCTTGGTGAGAGCAAGAAAATCAAAAGAGTGGTGGGAGGAAAAAGCAGAGAAGAAGTCTGACTTGTTGGAAGCTGAGTAGCAGTTCCACAGGCCTCCAGAGAGGGGAATGGAGGGGAGGGAGGAGGCAGGGAGATGAGGTTAGAGGGATTAGGGAGGCAATGGCATGCAGGTGCACACCAAGAGGAAGGAGAGAGCAGGACAAGAATCAGAGAGATAGTCATGGCTGCCTGTTGTTGCTGTGCAGTGTCTCCTCACAGTCTTCTCTTTGCTGGAGTCCCACAGCTAAAGTCCCTGCCCTTTGTAAGCATGGCACTGAGGCTGATGGCGCAGAGGACGGGGGTCTGTTAAATAGTCGACCTAAAACTAATTAGCAGAGAGCACACCTGAATTGCGTCGGATCACGCCGCTCTGTCCAGATCCCGCAAGTCACGCCCTAGTACAGCGTCGGCCGAACTGAGTGCCTGGAATGTCTGGAATGCTAAACTCTACGTAAACGCCTCTCCCGATTGCAGAAAAGGCCACTGTAAAAACACCACTGTACAATCTCTCTACAATAGTAAATGCAAAGCAGCCGTTTCTGGTTACAGTCAATATATAGTTCAAACTGCACTAAGTAAGAGAATAACATAACTGCAGAAAAAAAAGAAAAAAAAGTAAACAAAGTAAACAACCAGTACTTGCCACTATATAGACGTACCTTCTAATTATACATGTCATAGCTTATCTGTTATGGCAATCAGTAATTCCTCGCAATATTTTAGTGCTATGGATTAAACCTCGCACCGTAATTCTGCCTCATATACACAGTACTGTTCAGATACTGCCATTGTAAAAAGCGATTGCAATTTTAATTGCAACATTATAGTACAATATCATAGTTTACGATATATTAAAGCACAATACAATAGAGTGCATTATACAGTGCACTGTAGTCTACACTAATAAACTGTAATCCAATACTCTTACTAAACCACATACTGAAATATGACCGCTTCTGAGGTACTTATATATTAATAACAATTAATAATCATCATGTGAAATACATTCATAGGGACTTTAGTAGCGATTAGACTACTACTATAATTGCAGACTGTCGCTGATATTGCCCAGTATAAGGGCGTCTGCTGAGAAATAAACAAATAAACAAATGCATAATAATATTATCCTCCATACTAACATCAAATAATATACATCTAATAATATATAATATAATAAGTACAGTCACATTTAGACACATTATTTCGGATACTTAACATTTTTCTAATATTTTGGTTTTCTGGTATTAAAATTGTATTTTTATTTCGTCACTGAAGCGTCTGAACCTTCTTCCTGGCCTGCCCGTCTGATGCAATGACACGATGCAGCCAACAGAGGGAGACAGCGCCTCACAGATGGGCTGCACTGCCGAGGAGCAGAGTGCGCCAGACACAGCACCGCTACACGGCCACCCTGCGACCCCCCTGAACTGCAGTGCGTGTGTATTTACTCATTGATCTTATTGTGGAGTAGCAGTACCGGCACAGTGGCAGAGGCACAGACCGAATGGTTCTATTGCCACTTCCACACACTGCCACTGTCTGTAGTGTGTGCTGGACAGCAGCCTTACACGGGCCTCTCAATCTCCATTGGCTAAATACCTGGAGCCAGTGGCCAATTAAGAACCATTAAGACCAGTAGCTGAGATTAGACTGTGTGGGGCTGGGACTAGGCGCAGCAGAGCACATCGCTGTTGTTGGCCAGGACTGCACTCTACAGTCAGACAGACACACTGACACACATACACACAACTGACTCACACAATGACACACACAGCCACAATGGCACACACAGACAGACACACTGACACACATACACACAACTGACTCACACAATGACACACACAGCCACAATGGCACACACAGACAGACACACTGACACACATACACACAACTGACTCACACAATGACACACACAGCCACAATGGCACACACAGACAGACACACTGACACATACACACAACTGACACACACACATGGTGGCACACAAAGACACAGCTCCTGATACACACACACTGAAAGATAGTCACACTCGCTGATGCTCATAAACTCTTCAGAATATAATTCAGATTTAGGTGTGTGTGTGTATTGGGTGGGAGTATTAAGTGTAGCTACAGACCCCACTGTGTTGATGCAATACAGGAAGTACAAAATCCACTCACAGTCACAGCATGAACATCAACGAAAGGAGAATGGGGGAAACAAAAACACAAAAACACGTACACGCATGTGCAGACAGCAGACAAAAGGAGACAGAAATGTACAGACAAACACACACACACACAACACCCCCCCCCGCTGTGCTGTTGCAGAGGGAGAATGATGGATGACGGTGACAGCCTGCTCATTTTTATTAATACGAGAGCGAGAGAGGGAGGCGATAAACCCAGATAGGATTCTATTAATTAAATGATTGCTATAATTAACTTTCATTAAATGAAGATCGATAAAGCAGCGCAGGGATTTAAGCAGCGTCTATACATTATGCGCTGTTTTACAAGGAATCACTAAATGACCTCGTATATTTAACCAGAATAGGACATGTTGCCATGGGAACGCGTGGGGGATTCTTTAAAGAGACAGTGTAATTTGTTTGTGTTTTTATTTATTTTTGCTTGTTTGTTTATTTATTTATTTGGGGGCAGAGTGTAACATGAACGTACAGTATGTATCTGTGCGTGTATCTGTGTATGTGAGTGAGAGAGTGTGTGTCTGTATGTGTGTGTGTCTGTAGGTCCGGTTCTAAGGCAACTTACAGGAGTGTGATCTCAGTGCTGTTTTTCTTGTGTGTCTGCTGGCTTTACTGAACGCTGTGCTGCTGCAGAGCGAGATGGAGAGATCAGCCGAGAGGGAGGGAGGGAGCAAAAAAGCGATGGGGACAGCAACAGAAGGAGAGGAAGCGAGAAATGGCTGGAGGAGGAAGCGCTGACGTGTGGGAGGAATGTGGGGCTCTTGTTTTTCGCTCCCTTTTACAAGGAGGTCGGACTTAACAGCTTTACTCTGATTGCACCGACCCCCTCCCTCCCTCCCTCCCTCCACCATCCTGCCCCTGTTTGCCTCAGGCCAGCCAGAATATCCCCCCACTCCCTCCGTATCCACACAAACACACACATGAGTTTGCAGCCATATCCAGATGTGCCCTCAATGTCTGAGGTCTGTCCAGCTGTGTAGAGAGAGAGAAAGAAAGAGGGGGACACACATGTACAAACACTACTATGTGAACCCCTTCTCAGAATCTGTTCTTCAGTGAGAAACGCACATCAGATCTGAGTGTGTGTGATATGGGGCATCATAAGGCGTGTTGCACAGTGAGTGTCAGTTTGTGCTGCACTATGTGTGTTATGCGGGGTGTGCATGTAGCAGACCGTGTGTGTGCACCAGTGTTGTCATGTGTCAGTGTGTTTGCAGTGTGTGTCTGCATGTGAGTTGCACTGTGGGTGTGTGTTTGTTTTTGTGTTGTTGTTTTCCAGGTGACAGCACTAATTGCCCACCACTCTGTATTAATTGCACACTAACACACACAGGCACTGATTTACTGCTGGAGAGGGCAGGGTTATACTGCCCTCATCTGGCTGTGAGGGGGGTACTGCAACACACAACACGTGCAAAGCACAAAGCACACAATTGCACTGACTCCACTCACACAGAGGACAGGAGACAGGTGGGGAGATGAGAGAGGGAGTGCAGGAAGAGGATGGAGATGTGGAGTGGCATAGGCAAAGCAGAAAAGAGTGAAGGAGAAAGAGTGGAGATGGAAAGAGAACAAAAGAGAGACTGGAAGGCAGAGGAAATAAACAGGTGGGGAGGGAGGCAGAAGAAATTAAGAACAGAGGGAAGAGAGGAGAGAGGAAATGAAGGGCCTGGGTTGGAGTGTGGGAGTTGAGAGCGGTGAAGGTCAGAGGAAGGTGACGGGTGTTTGGGAGCGAGGGAGGCAGTCAATTTTACACCTCTGCTGAGGAGAGGGCCTGTGTGAAATATTAAAGAGAGAGAGCGAGAGATAAAGAGAAAAAGAGAGAGACAGAGGGAGAAGGGGGGTGATACAAAAAAGGGAGAGAGGGAGAAAGCAGTGTCTTCACCCCCAGGTCATCTTATCTTTTACATTTCTAATTAGAGGAGATAAAGGGAGGAAGTCGTGAATCCCTCAGTGATCTCCACATTCAGGTTTTAGAGAGGTCTATAAAACAAGATGGTCCAGAGCCACTGATTTTGTAATTAGCTCGTAGCCTCCCCCAGCTCCTCAGCACACAGAGAGAGAGAGAGAGAGAGAGAGAGAGAGAGAGAGAGAGAGAGAGAGAGAGAGAGAGAAAGAACAAGAGAGCCTGAGACAGAGTGACAGACGCAGAGAGATGGACAGAGACAGAGGCATGACGTCTAGGTCAGTCCCAGTTCAGTACAAAGACCCCTAACACAGCATTAATGCGGGTATGGGTGACGCTAAGAAAGTTTGTCGTTGTTTTTCCCACAGTATGGACATATTTTGAGTAGATAGGAGGCTGTTTAGGAGTAACATTTTGGCCTGGGGTAGGGGTATGGTTAGAGTTGAGGGTTCGAGTGCCCTGTCAATGTACACTTTCATTAAGATTAGGGTTGTATCTTACTGGGTTAGTGTTTTTTTTGTCTCAGGCTGGGGCTCTGGCTTTTATATAGGGCTCATGGTGGGCCAGGTACCTTACTGGTGGATTGTAAGAAAACCACAACATCAGAGATGTTTCTTCCCATGCAGTTGGGTCGAGTGTAAGGCAGGCTGGGACAGCAACAGAATCAGACACAGAGAGCTCAGAGAGACAGTTTTTATTATTGCAGCAGTTCACCTGCAGTGAGAGGGGTCAGCCAGTAACGAAGGAGACCCCAGCTCGTTAAGAGAGGAACAAGATAACGGACCAAACGGGATCGGATACAGTGTGGACAGGAGCCGAGACCCCACAGAAATTAAATACAGACATAGATGTGACAGAGCAGAAATAACGCCCAAAATAATAATAATAATAATAATAATAATAATAATAATAATAATAATAATAATAACTGCAAAGAATTCCTTAATGTATGAACTCACCTAGATTCTACAAGTACAGTAAATATTCAAAGAGTACAAATTGTGCAAAGTACAGTCATACAATGAGGCAGGTAGCAAGTCAGCAAGCAACTCCAAATGGAAAAATATATAGATGGGGATTTTTTTTAAACCGGATAGTCAAAACTGCTTTCACAACTCTCTCCCTCCTTCACCCCTCCCTCTGTTCCACCCCTCCCATTTCCCCCTCTTCTTTTCATTTTTCTTTGCTTTTGTCAAAATATCCCTCCTCCACCCCATGGCTAGCTCCCTTATTTGGTAAAAGTCTAAAAAACATCCAGTAACTATAGAATGTAAAACAAGCATCTCAGCTAACTGCAATAGAATAAAAGAAAAGAAAAGAAAAAAAAAAACAGCTAGATTACTGATAAAAACAGACCACAAAATGTGCACTTATATGGAAATTTCTTCAAAATGTCAAAACTAGACACTAGAGCACAGCCCTTTGCTTCCATGTATACAGCAGCTTTTTAAAAACACATTAGCATATGTCAGTGTAGGAGGATGTGTGTAGTATTTGAGCAACTGATATGGAGGCCTTAAATGAGCAAAGTAAGTTGTACGCAAGCCCCCAAACCCTTTGAGTTTCTATTGATTTACACCTACGACAGTTTTTAAAATCTCCGTGCTCAAGGCTCCCTTCTCTGTCGGACACCCCTTTGAGCCGGAGCTTTTGCCCTTGCTTGTAACAGACCAGGCCCATGCTTCAGAACACATGTGTGCATTCCTGCGTGCTTCCCCTTCGGAGCCGTAACCGTATCGCTGCAAAGTATCATAGCACCATTGCTTACAGTCAGGGCTGGAATCTGATGTCTGTGGGCGCTATCGTATTTTGCCAAGTTGATGGGATATTATTTAATAGGTAGTTGAAAAACGATCTTCGGTTTCTAAGGTGAGGTGAGGTGAGGGACTGATGGTTGCCCCGCCCCCTACGTTGCCCCACCCACAATACAAAAAATATTTTATACAAAAAATAAGAGATCGTTAATGTCACAATTTGTCTGTCTGTTGGTTTTTCGATCCATAACTAAGAGCGTATTTGCAGCAGTGTGTGCTGGGTGTGTCAGTGTATCGGTTCATTTGCTGTGTGTAGCGAACATTTGCGTGCGTGCGTCAGTTAGTCAGTGGTTGTGGGGGGTGGAGCAATGTGTGTAAGACTGTGTCTGAGTGTGTGTTCTGCAGTCCCGGTGTTTGTGTCAGTGTGTGTGTGAGTGTATTAGCTGGATGAATGGTTGTGCTTCTCTATCGCCCTCTCGTGGCCACCGAGGAGGGGGGCAGCAGTGGCGCTTCCTGAACTTCACTGCCAGAGGGGGGCGTCAGAGAGCTCACTGCGAAAGAGAGAGGGGGGTGTTAATCTCAGCCTTTGAGAGAGAATGCAAGATAGAGAGAGAGAGAGTGGGAGGGGAAGGAAATAATACAGGACAATCATGGAAGGGGAGGGGAGGTGGGAGGGGGAGGGAGGGCATGAGACAGGGGACTGAAAATTGGTTTGGCAGCCGAGGGAAACAGGCTGCTTATCACAGCTCTATACTGCACTGTAATGGCTGCCCTACAGCGGCCTGGGCCCCGTGTGTGTGTGTATGTACTTAACTCGATACTTGTTTCTCTGCCTGTGGCTATTCATCTGTAGATCTCTCTCTCTCTTGCTCTCTCCATCTCTCTATCTGTCTATCTAACAATCACTCACTCTAAGGTTTTAATAATTTATTTTTATCAATATTTTATGTTCAATATCTCACCATGCCAGTTGCCGGGATGGGGGGGGGGTGGGGGGGGAGATAGATAGATAGAGCGAGAGAGAGAGCTAGCTGTGCGTGGGAGTGAAGTACAGTGTTGGTATAGTGGAAGCAGTAGTTGGGGGGTGATGGTGTGTTGGGACAGGGCAGTGTATTTGCCCCAGGGTGGGGCAGGTGGTGTATCTACCCCAGCTCTGAGTGTCTATGCTCGGGCAGCAGCATTAACGTCTCGTCTCCTGAGCTGTGGCCTGCGGACTGTATGGACTCCTCTTCCTCTTCCTCGTCCTCGTCCTCCTGACACACAGACGGACAGACAGGCAGGCAGTTTTAATCAGAGACCCACAGACACCGTGAAGAGTAAAAACATTTGAACAAGATTTGTGGTGGATATCGTGTGTGCTGTGCTGTGTGCCTGAGTGTGTCAGTGTCTTACCGACTCGGAGCTGTGTGGCAGTGTGTCCGTCTCCTGCTGCCGTGGTGAGGAGAGGGGGGCAGGCTGGCTGATCACCACGCCTCCTCGGCCTGGTTCTCGTGGGGACGGGGGGGGCGTGGTGAGGAGCAGGGTTTCTGTGGCGCCGATGGCAGGGGGGTCGCACAGGCCGTAGGAGCCCAGGGGCTGGGGGGGGCGCAGGGCCTCAGGACTGTCTTCCTCGGACTCGGACACGGGGCTGCAGGGGCGACCTGCACACAGGCGACAGAGGAGGAGTGTATAGTACTGGACCGGAGCGCGGTACATAACAACACAGCACAATGCATTACAGTGCGGTACAGTATACTGCAGTATCTGACAATAGTCCGGTTAGAAGTGTAGTATGCTTAACCATGGTCGATTCCATAACAGAAAAGAGCACAGTACAGTGAATTGATACAGTCTAGTCCCAATCAAAGAAGAACAGCAAATTAAAGTAGAGCGTCAGTCCTGGATACAATCTCGTGCAGTGTATTCTGTTTCCTGATTTCTGCAGTTCTGCGCAGATCTGCATAATTCCACCAATCCTATTGGTGGAGCAGCACAGGTTGGCGCAGAACTGGAGAAATCTGCGCTACACGAACACGTGAAATTGGATTTACGTGATTGGCGGGGGGGGAGGTTTATTAATTTATGTAAATGTTGTGGCGGGTGGAAACCCCTCATATTGATTTACTTTGGGTTTGGCCTACTAGTGCAGTTTTATTTTTGTTAAAACAACCGAGAGCTTCATTCTGCAGTCAGCGCAGAAACATCTCCCTGCTCTAATTTGTTTTACGGTTCATTTAACTGCTGACTCCTGAATTTTCACGATGGCTTTGAATTTAATATTTTTTGAAAAATCTCTGTAGTAAAAATATATATATTTTTTCTTGGTCAAAATTAATTGTCTGGAACCGCCCTCCCCATTTTAACATTGCGTTTATGGTCTTATCGCCGGTCTCAGAACCAATTATGATGTGACTTCAGTTGTATCGGCTGCCCCTGACCTAGACATCGCTGTCTGGGTGGCTGTATGACATCACAGACGGCAGGCAGGAAGGCACTCACTGTTGGAGTCGGAGGCGGCGTCTCCCCACTTGGCGTCGGCCACGGCCTCGAGCCTTTGTTCCAGCTGACGCACGTACCGCAGCAGCTCCTGTGTCAGTGGGACAGTGCGCTGTGTGTCAGTGTGTCAGGGTGGTACAGGGATGTGTGTCAGTGTGGTACAGGGCTGTGTGTCAGGGTGGTACTGGCCTGTTGCTGCTGCACCAGCTGCTCCCTCTCCCTCTGTGCCAGCTTCAGCCCTGACCTCAGCTCCTGCAGCTCCCTCCCTGCCTCTCCACGTTGCACCTGTGGGGGGCGTCACACTTCAGTTAGCATCAGCTGCCCAGGCCGAGGTGCCCATGGGCACAGTCTGCACACACATACCTGGTCGGCGGTGTTTATTTACCCGGTTGCAGTCCCTCTCTCGGCCCAGCTCCACTGCTGCCTTCTCCCTCTCTGTCCGCTCCTCCTGCAGCCGCTCCTCCAGCCGGCCCAGCTCCTCCCGCTGCCTGCTCAGCTTCTCCCTGTCCGCCTGGGCAAGGGACAGGGAGTCAGTCAGGGGACGGAGAGTCCATATGGGGAAGTGTTGGCCTAATAGCCAGGCGGTCAAGCAGCTTGCCAGTCGGTCGATTGGTATGTTAGTCAGTGTGCCAACTGGTCAGTATGGCAATCAGTTAGGGTGCCATCAGCCATGGGATCCGTCAGCCAATCAGTGCACCAGTCTTCTAGTGAGTGCGGCCAATCAGTGTGCGCTAGCTCGTCAGTGTGTGTGTGCATCTGTGTACCTGTGCGATCTGCTGCAGGGCCTCCCTCTCCTCCTGCCAACGCCCCCGTTCTTCCCTCAGCGCCAGGCGGGCATCAGTCAGCTGCAGGGTGAGCTGGGCCGCCTCAAGCCGGGCCTGGTGCAACTCGGCCTGCCCGCGGTCCCTCTGCCCCACCGTGGTGGACAGCTGCCCTTCCAGCCCCTCCACCCGCCGCTTGCTGGCGCTCAGCTGCTCCCGCAGCCGGCCCACCTCTGTGCACACCGCCTCGCTCTCCGCCTGGGGGGGACGGGGACGACACACGCGTGTATCAGCAGTGTGTGTATCAGTAGTTTGTGTACAGTGAGGGAAAAAAGTATTTGATCCCCTGCTGATTTTGTACGTTTGCCCACTGACAAAGAAATGATCAGTCTATAATTTTAATGGTAGGTGTATTTTAACAGTGAGAGACAGAATAGCAACAAAAAAATCCAGAAAAACGCATTTCAAAAAAGTTATAAATTGATTTGCATGTTAATGAGGGAAATAAGTATTTGATCCCCTATCAATCAGCACGATTTCTGGCTCCCAGGTGTCTTTTATACAGGTAACGAGCTGAGATTAGGAGCACTCTCTTAAAGTGAGTGCTCCTAATCTCAGCTCGTTACCTGTATAAAAGACACCTGTCCACAGAAGCAATCAGTCAATCAGATTCCAAACTCTCCACCATGGCCAAGACCAAAGAGCTGTCCAAGGTTGTCAGGGACAAGATTGTAGACCTACACAAGGCTGGAATGGGCTACCAGACCATCGCCAAGCAGCTTGGTGAGAAGGTGACAACAGTTGGTGAGATTATTCGCAAATGGAAGAAACACAAAATAACTGTCAGTCTCCCTCAGTCTGGGGCTCCATGCAAGATCTCACCTCTTGGAGTTTCAATGATCATGAGAACGGTGAGGAATCAGCCCAGAACTACACGGGAGGATCTTGTTAATGATCTCAAGGCAGCTGGGACCATAGTCACCAAGAAAACAATTGGTAACACACTATGCCATGAAGGACTGAAATCCTGCAGCGCCCGCAAGGTCCCCCTGCTCAAGAAAGCAGGCCCGTCTGAAGTTTGCCAATGAACATCTGAATGATTCAGAGGAGAACTGGGTGAAAGTGTTGTGGTCAGATGAGACCAAAATCGAGCTCTTTGGCATCAACTCAACTTGCCGTGTTTGGAGGAGGAGGAATGACCCCAAGAACACCATCCCCACCGTCAAACATGGAGGTGGAAACATTATGTACCGTCAAATCTTGGGTGAGAACCTCCTTCCCTCAGCCAGGGCATTGAAAATGGGTCGTGGATGGGTATTCCAGCATGACAATGACCCAAAACACACAGCCAAGGCAACAAAGGAGTGGCTTAAGAAGAAGCACATTAAGGTCCTGGAGTGGCCTAGCCAGTCTCCAGACCTTAATCCCATAGAAAATCTGTGGAGGGAGCTGAAGGTTCGAGTTGCCAAACGTCAGCCTCGAAACCTTAATGACTTGGAGAGGATCTGCAAAGAGGAGTGGGACAGAATCCCTCCTGAGATGTGTGCAAACCTGGTGGCCAACTACAAGAAACGTCTGACCTCTGTGATTGCCAACAAGGGTTTTGCCACGAAGTACTAAGTCGAAGGGGTCAAATACTTATTTCCCTCATTAACATGCAAATCAATGTATAACTTTTTTGAAATGCGTTTTTCTGGATTTTTTTGTTGTTATTCTGTCTCTCACTGTTAAAATACACCTACCATTCAAATTATAGACTGATCATTTCTTTGTCAGTGGGCAAATGTACATAATCAGCAGGGGATCAAATACTTTTTTCCCCCACTGTACATTGTCTGCAAACAATGAACTGGAGAAGGACCAGCACGGCTACAGTAATAAACAACAACAACAAAAGCGCAAAAGCAAATTTGTTACCCCCACTTGCTACTCTTTCTCCCTTTCCCGTTCCTCTTCCTCCCCTCCCTCCCTCCCTCTCTCTGTCTGTCTCTCTGTCTTTCTCTCTCTGTCTCTCTCTCTGTCTCTCTCTCTGTCTCTCTCTGACCTGCCGCTGCTGGGCTGAAGAGAGGCGCAGTGTGAGGGAGGCGACACTGTCTCTGAGAGTCAGGGCCTGGGTGTCCCGCTCAGCGAGCTTCCCACGCAGGGTCTGGAACTCGGCCCCGAGGCCCCGCAGCTCCCCCTCGCACACCGCCAGCTTACTCTGTCAGGGAGGGAGGGAGAGACAGAGAGAGAAAGAAAGAGAGAAAGAAATGTGTAGAGGTGCTCAGAATCACTGTCTTGTCGGGGGGGAGGACGTTTTCTTGTATTGCTTTGGGAGACAAGTATTGCCGAAAGTAGCCACTACACTCGCCTTCTCCCTCTCTCTCTATCTATCTCTCTGCAGTAGCCAGATCTGCACCCCCTCTTTTCCCCCCCTCTCTGTTCCAAGCAGCAGTATGGGTACCTGCAGTCTCTCTCTCTCTTCCTCCTCCTCTCTCTTCTGCTGGAGCAGCTGTTCTTGCTGCAGGGTCATTTTCTTCACTCGCTCCTTCATCCTGACAAGACAGACAAGCTGTCAACCAAGGACAAATACAACGAGACAGACAGAGACAGACAGACAGACAGACAGACAGTCACCTGTCAAACTCAATCTCTCTCTCCAGCCCTCTCTGGCTGATGGCCTTGATGTCATCTTCCAGCTCTCTGATTCGCTGCTGGTTTCTGTCCCTCTCGTCCAATAGGGCGTCTTTCTCCGCTTTCATCGCCTCCTGTGCCGACGCTATTCCCTGCCGGAGGGGGGAGAGACAGAGAGAGAGGAAGAAAGAAACGGGGTTGGGAGCCAGTTTTCCCATTCCAGTTCAGTGTGTATTTCCTTTGTCAGTTCCAATTCCATTAGAGTCTATTTTGTCAATGGAAAAATAATTGGAATTGCAATTTGGAATGAGTCTTTTGGTTGTTTTGCATGTTATAGATTTAAAAAAAAAATCTCTCCCCCCTGTTTACCTGCTGTGTCAGTGTCATCTCCTCTCTGGCCCGTTCGAGTTTGGCATTCAGCTGAGCAGTGGCCCCCTGCAGCTCTGCCCTCTCTTTCTCCCACTCCTCCGTCTCTTGCTCCCTCCGCCCCCTCTCTCTCTCCCTCCCCCTCTCCGCCGCCTCTCTGGCCTTCAGCAGTTCTGCTCTCTCCCGCAGGCAATCCTCCAGCCGCCCCTGAGAGAGAGAGGCAGAAATGTGTAAAATACTGAAGCTCACTTAAGTCTCTTTTCCCCCTCACCATCCTCCCCTCTTACCTGCAGTAGTTCAGCTCTGGGGATGACGAGCAGCATCCCTCCCATCTGGCACCCGTCCTCGCCCTCTGACCCTCCTCCCCCCTCCTCCTCCTCTTCTTCTTCCAGGGTCACCAGCTCCTCCAGGGGTTTAGGGGCGCAGAACGCAAAGGGGGAGCTCTGCGCGCACACCTCCCCATGCCTGGACACGTACACAAACTGGTACAACTGGTCACTGGGACTGGGGAGATAGGAGGCTGGGAAGGGAAGTGTAGTGTAATCATAATATTAATAGCAGCATCGTTATTTGTCAGCCTCCACTGAGCCCCTCTCCTCCAGTTCCACAGGATTTACAGCCCATCCCTGACTCTAACCATGACAAAAGACATATTTATTAATTCTCTCTCCCTCTCTCTCTCTGTCGTTTTTTATCCTCTTTGTCTCCCTCCCCCTGCTTTAAACTGCCATTGATTTCTCCCTAAGACAAGAGCAGAACATTATTCACTCGCTCACCCACTCACTTCCTCACAAAGATGTCCCCACCACAGAAGAGAACACCACACAAAGGGATCAGAGGCTCCTCGGGGGTGAACTCTGATCATCTTTTAATGGACAACATGATTCTTTTTGATGACTATTTTAAACTGGGGTCCCAAGCTCCATTCCTGAGGGGATAGTGTGCAGTAGAGCTGAGGGGAGTGGGGGGCGGGATACTCTAGTGGAGACAAAACAAAGTGACTTAAAGACAAGGGAGACAGTCATACCTTGGAAATGGACACAGCAGTTGGCCACGCTGCCCTCAGTGTAACCCTCTGGAGACACAGACCACACAAAGGTGTGATAGTCTCTCACTGACGCCCAGCCCACCTGCACAGGGAGGGAGAGAGTGGTGGAGCGGTAGGAAGAGAGAGAGAGAGAGATGAGAGTTAAAGGGGGCGAGGACAATCACAACCACGAAAATAGCAGCGGCCGCAGTGCAGTAGTCACCTTGAACAGTCCAATCCAGTCACTGCTGGCCCAGTGGTGCTGGGGCCCCAGGCTGTAGTGACAGTCCACGCGGCTCTGCGGGAAGTAGCTCCGCCCCACATTCCGGAATTCCACCCTCCACGGGGGCGTCTCCATGGCAGCTGTGTGCGTTCTGGACACCACCACGGTACGGGGGGGGGGGGAGAGAGGGACAGCACAGTAGAGTTCAAATATTTCTCATTGTTCTCCTGATTGTTTTGGCCACTGGAACGACATCAAACATGACAACAAGCGATTCTTAGTTTTCATTTCTCTCCCTCCTCTCGCCACCCGCTTTCCTCTCTCTTTCGGCTGCCTGTTCACCCTCCCTCTTCCTCGCCCTCCCCCCTCCCCCCTCCCTCTTCCTCCACCTCTGGACTCTCTCCAGAATTGTTGGCAGGCAGTGTTGCCGGGGGAACTGTTCTGGCCTGTCTCTTGGTGCCATACCGGTGCCAGCTCTTTCACAATATTTCAGCAGCAGTACTAGGCCCATGACGACAGATAAACAAACAGGAAAGCGAGTCAGTAAGTAAATAAAAACGGAGGCAGACACTTGTTTTGATTGCTTATTTTATACGGCACTGGCAGGAGGGCACACCGAGACCGGTTTGTGTGAAACTAACAACAACTCTTTAAAAGGCAAGCTCAGGATTGGGCAGGTCTGTGCTAAAGCCCTCCCCCCTGCTGTTTAGGCATTGTGGATTGGCCCGCTTTGCAAAGATTGTGTCCCACGAGAAACACACCATCTCCTATTCTAAACAAAGGAAATCCCTATCGCAGAACATTGTGGTTCGCTCAAGCTTTTGCTATGAGCCTGTTGTATCGAAGTCAGCAGCAGGTGCTGGGTATTTGAATTGGCATCTTGGTTCTGAGGCAATCTGCCGAGACGGGCACCTGGAGTTAGGGTGACAGGTTGGTCGTGTACACGATGGAGACCACAGTAAAGTAGCCTGAGCGCCTCAAAAGCACCATATATATGAAAGGCAGGGATCTGGAACAGAAATATATTTTGTCTGCTACTCTTTGGGTGGAAGGACGAGGGAGTCGGAAGGAGTGGAGGGGACAGGTTGGTCCCGAGGGGGGCATCTGAAGCATTCTGTTTTGCTTTTAGCGTTTTCCTGTAATCGAGCCACTCTCCAAAATCTCCTTCATAAAAATAACATTGGGAAGACATCACAATATTGATCTCTCTGATCCGATTGCCCTAGATATAATGTGACTGTGCTGACATTCTGTGATGGAGAAGCCCTTATATATGAGGTATACAGGGGTCCTGTACCGACGGAGAGATTGGATTCATTGTGTTTGAGCCTTATCTGCAAAGGAAGCTGTATCCTGGCTTTATCCTACTTTAGGCCATGCCAATCTATAGGATTTCAACGTAAGTCATTCTATTCTGTTCTATTCATTTGGGCGCCCACGTCACCAGATACCAGATGCAACGACTAAGGAGGCTCGATTAACCGTCTGAAAGGGAAATGTGATTAAATTATAGAGTAACTCAGATCCAATGACAATAATAAGCAACGGCGTGGGCGTCACGGGATGAGCCGCCCAGAAAAACGATAGGGGAGGGGGAAAAAAACGGGGAGAGGGGAAGAGAGGTGGAGTTACCAGGCTTTGCGAAACAAACGCAGGGCTAAATCGGGTATATACCGCTTTCTCCTCGCAAAGTCAGAGGGTCGTTGTAACCGGAGGAGACGCGGTTCAGAGAAAAAGTCTGTGTACAGCTGACAGAGCGGTTGAGGATAATCAACAACACATGCGCAGGCGATGGCGTATTATCACATCTGCTCATCGCCTACTACCACCACGTATAGAGTTCAAATTTTAGGGGAATTTTGTGAAACCTGCACCGTCGTCATAATTGTGGTCTGTGGTTCACTCCATTGATCTCTGCGGATTCACCCACATGTCTTCTGTATGCATCTCTTTCTATATGACACGTCCATCTATAGATCGATCAATACCATGTCCAAATACATGTGTTTGCCGTACCCCGCATCCCCACATAACCCCTCACCCCTCATAGGACCTCTATTGCAACAGCGGGCTGAGCAGGTGACTTTGGTCCTGTAATTTAATATAACAGAGCTAATGTAATCGCAGGCGGTAATGTAATACAATATGACACATCATCACAAACTGGCCACTCTGATGTAGCGGTGCGGCACACAGCACCTGGGCACTGGGCACACGGGCATAGGAAGAGTCGCAAAGTATCTGATTATAATAATACTAATGAGAAGCAATATTGTAATGGTAGAAGTGATCTGTTAGGATGCTAAAGTGGTCAGGGCTCTCTGGAGTGAAGGGTTGTGGGTTCAGTCCCAGGTGGGGGACACTGCTGTCGCACCCTTTAGCAAGGTACCTTACCTAGACTGCTCCAGTAATAAAAAAAAAAAACTGCTGTATAAATGGGTGGTTGCATGTAAAAATAATGTGACATTTTGTAACAATTGTAAGTCGCACTGGATAAGAGCGTCTGCTAAGAAATGTAATAATGAAATGTCAGAGACTTTGTAGAATAATTAACTTTGTTGCTAAAATAATAACAATAGTAACAATAAGAAGAAGACAGTAGCCTAATAATAATAATAATAATAATAATAATAATAATAATAATAATAATAAAGTTTTGATGGGTGTTGCATTCGTGTGGCTGTCCCTTTAAGAAGTTCAAAAAATCCACTGCGTATGAAACCCAAACAAGACGCACATTTCGAAGTTGGAGACATTTTTCCCCTTCACTTCATACACACACAACAACCCGCCGCCGAACCACAAGTTCAGTAAAGTGATCGAAATACTCACGTCCTGTCGTGCCGCTGCTGTTCCAGAGAAAGAAAGAGATGAAAATGCAAACAAATAAAACGAAACCAAACCCGACCTGTTTCGGGATTTTTTTTTTGAAGATGCACTGAACTGCTTTCCTCTCGACCTCTCTCTCTGTGTCAGCTGTTCCACTAGCCTACAACAATAACAAAAACACAGGCATGATACCGTCGGCCGCCCCAGCGCCCTATGGGAAATGTAGTTCTTCCGAGGATTTGTATAACGATACCTAACGGGGCCTTGGACTACAAAGCCACTTTTACGGAAGTGACTCAAAGAGAGCTGGGCATGCGCTGCGCTGGGTTTGGTACTTTGCATTATGGGAGATGTAGTTTTGGATGAGGAGCTTGCCCGGCGGGGCGAGCATCCCGAGACTCTGCGAAACACTACAGCTGCCAGAAGGCAGTGAGAGAAGTGACGTATGTTTTGAAAGTGCTGATTCGTAAAGCGTGTGATGAGACGGATTCCAAACGCCAGTACGGCAAGTGCGATGGACGTCTTATATTATAAGCGTCAGTTGCAACGAACACAGAGAATACGCACCAAGCGAACTCAACTCCAGTTAGTAGTTACACAGTGCTTTTATGTGCATCATCCCAGCTGCGGATTGCATTCGTTCCAGATGTAACGAACAAACGAGATCGGGATCAACTGATTCCACACGTTTAGTACGCAGCAGACGACAAAAGTGTGTATTTGCAATGGGACTTGTATGCGCAGTACACCAGAACACCAGATGGTGGCGGACTTTATGTAAAAATCCATCGACAGTGAATGTGGAGCAGAACTGTCATTTAGGTCAGGTTTAAATCAAGACGGGATGAAAGAACTACACTGAAGAGGAAGATCACCAGTTACTATTCTATTTTTTCCCCATTTCCATTTACACACACAAACGTGTAAACCGTACCTATACCCTGGACTCTGTATGTTTCGAAATGCTAATTGGGATCAGTGCGATACAAAACAAAATAAACTCACTTTTATTTATAACTGCGTGCAAGAGAGTGAGAAAATATGTAGTGGACATAGGAGTGTGGTTGATATCTAGGTTTGGCTTAACTGGTCAAACTCAAATGTATTCCCTAAGATCACCCCCATCCCAGTAAGAAATCTTGTCCAACTGAGGGAGCCGTTTGGCATTGTTGGACTCCTGTAGGCTGGGCTGGTGCTGCTCTTGGCTGAGTGATGAATGGAGACAGTCTTTGCCGTAAATAAAGAAAGCTGATGGCTACAGCAGCTAATGACATTCAGGCAGTGAATGAGACTGCCCAATAAAGAGCGCTGGAGTGGTTTTTACAGAGTGAACCTGCCTGGCTGACTGGCTGTGTGAAGGAGAGGTGGGCAGCGAGTGTGTGTGTGTGTGTGTGTGTGTGTGGATTTACAGAGTGTGTTACAGTGTTACACTGTGTTACTGCCAACCCCCCAGATGCCCATCCATCTTTACCACTTTTTTCCCGGTTTAGAAGTTGTAAATTCAGATGTCAGCTTGTGTTGGTGCAGGGGGCGTGGCCTCAGGGCTAGCTGTGCGTGTGATGTCACTCACTGATGTCAGCGATTGGCCTCTCCTTGAAACCCAGTGATGGAAACGATAATAACACTCCCTCCAGACTGCTCTGGTCTTCCTGTGCCAGAAGACTCACTGTACCTCCTCTCCACTGCACGTCCTGCTCAGCCTTGCCCCTAACTGGTGGAATGACCATCAAACTGCTGCACAGACACTGACCACCTTCTGGCTTTGACACACACTGTACCTGTAATACAGCAGCCTGATCCCCTGGGCAGCTCAGCACTCTGGTTCTTACGCACTTTTGTTATTAAACTTATTTCCCTCGTGCTCCTATGTACTTATGCATTGTTAGCACAACTCTCATTTTACTGAAACGTCTCCTATGCCTCCCCTTCCCTTTAGCACATATCTATGATTTAACTGTATTATGTCTGTAATTGTTAGCTCATTGTGGTAGGAAGTATGCTTATTTTGCACTGGTTGTAATACTGCACTTTTTTAGTGCTTTGAAATGTTTCTTATGTAAACTTTAAATTGCCCTGGATATGGGATTCTGCTAATAAAGAAAGAAATAAATAATAGTAGGATCATGGTAAAGTGAATGTATTAGGTAGCCACACAGCTCTTGCATGTTCTGTTTACGCAGTCTTGCATCGATTTAGAAGTGTGCATGTGTTTTCTATCATGGCATCTGCTTCTTTCAGCACACTGATCTCTCTCTCTCTCTCTCTCTCTCTCTCTCTCTCACACACACACACACACAAACAGCACAGCTAGGGCACTGTGGGGAGGACTGATGCAGATGTCACTGATAATCCTGCTACAGGTGTCAGTCTCTCTTTCCCCTCCATCTCTCTCTCTCCCTGCATCCCCCCTCTCTCTCCCTCACATCTCTACCTTTCCCTCACCTTCTTTCCTCTCTCATCCTCTCTCACACAGTTCTTCCCTCACTCTCCATCCCTTGTTCTCTCCCTCAGCCCCCCACCTCCTTCCGTTTCCGTCCCCCTTTCTTTACCTCCCTATCCCCCTCCATCTCTCTCTCTCTGCAGCCCCTACACAAAAGCCTTGGCACATAAAGCCCTTTCAGAGACACTACTGTACTGCACAGCCAACAACAGTCCAATAAAGCACACAGACAAAAGCCAACACAATGCCCTCCAATCCCCTCCAATACAATACCATACAGGTGGGCTATAATACAGCACAATGCCGTGATATACAGCGCGGCGCACGGCAGCATAATGAACTGCCGCTGCCGTACATTACAACACAATGCCAGGCAGGCCCGTCCAATTGGGTACAACGCTGGGGCTGTAAAACACAAGGCAGTGTAATTGTGCAATGTAATGGGCTGCATTGCTATAAAGTGTAATGAGATGCAGATCACTGTATTAAGAATGGAGGCATCGGCTTGGTTTATAGAGGAAGGGGAGTTGTGGGGGGGTGGTGTGTGGGATTGGTGAGTTGGTTGGTTAGTTGGTTAGGCACACTGGACAGGCAGTCAAGCCCACACTGCCAGTTAGGAATGGATTCTCAAGGTCAGAGGTAAGGTCATGTTTTTTTTAGCTGGGGTTAGGGGTCAGGGGTCAGGGGTAGTTAGGGGCTAGGAGTCTTGTATGTGCTGTGGTGAGAGAGGGAGAGAGAGAGGTTGATGGAGAGTAGGGGAGGAGGAGAGGGAGTGAGGTGGGTGGGAGAAGAAGGGGGCATGATAGAGGGGTGGAGGGAATGAAAGGAAGAGGGATTGTAGAAGGAGGAAGAAAGTGTGAGAGAGAGAGAGCGCGAGAGAGAGTGGGGTGGGGTGAGCCTGGGTGTCGACAGGTAGGAGAAATGGAGAGAATGAGAGAGGTGTAGAGGGATGCAGGGGAGTGGGGTGCCAGGAAGGTGAGAAAGAGGGCTAGAGTAATTGGAACTAGGTTAAGTGGAAAGAGAGCGATAGAGACAGAGAGGTGTTGGGGAAAGGGAGCGAGAGATGGAGAGATGGAAGCGAGTGGGAAGGAATGTGGTGAGAGGGATGGAGCCCTTAGAGAAAGAGGCAGCGGAGAGAGCTGATCACGAGAAAAGATCCAGATCAAGACTGAGGGGGAAGGAGGGAGGAGGATGGAGGAGGGGTGAGAGGGAGGCATGGGACGGGAAGAGAGCGAGGCATTTTAGTATGCACAGCCAAGCAGTCCCATCTGCTTAGCACAGCAATAGCCATCGTATAACTGTCTATGGGCCTCAGGCAGCATAAAGAATGTCCCAGATTTGATGTAATTCCGTGAAATTAATGACAGCTTTACACCGGATAGGCCGTGAGGGAATGATTAGTGTTTCATAGTCCATCTGAGCGGAGGCCTGCGCCGCAACACGCCACCACGCCGCCTGACAGACATGGCCTCATTACCACACACACACTCACACACACACACACACACACACACATATATATACACACACTCACCAGAGCTTTCTGTCACACACGCATGCTGACACACACGCATACATACACAGGCACACGCACACACGTGTACACGCACTGTGACGTATGTGCTGGGAAAGTGGTTAGCCTGCTTCCTCACATTAGCAGATAGCTGAGATTAACAGACCATATTAACACTAACGACTGCCTTATTAGTAATAACATCAGGTGCATTTTGATTTGCTTTGCTTGTTCTGGATTCATAACAATCGCCGGGAGTCCGTGTGACGTCTCTCTCCACAACCCCCACCTGTCTCCCTGTTAGGATTGATAGAACACCTCTGGGATGAACTAGAAGGTGTGAAAATGCAGATACTGACTTCTCCTCTGCCTCGCTAAAAAAATCTGTGCTTTGAGGGTGGAGCCACTCAGGATTTCTCTTGCCATCATATCAAAACACATTCGGGCACCATTGTTAAGACCAGAGGTGGGCATGCTCTCTAATAAATAAAACAGTGAGCAGCTGTCTAATGTTATTCTCATCCCTCCCTCCCTCCCTCCAGTTCAGGCTAGCTGCTGCCGCTACAAGAGAAGCCTGGCCTGCCCCATTCCGTGCTGGGCAGTGTAAAAAATTGAGCCTCAGGCTTCTCGTTTTCACAGTACAGGCCCATCCTTAACTCCTCTTTATAGACCACCCCACTGAGCTGTGAGAAAAGACAACTATGTCCCCAAAATGTATGTAAATAATGGTAAATAAAAGAAGAAAATAAAAATAAAACAGTTGTAAATAATAAAATAGCCTAATTTGGTCCAATAGAAAATATCCTTTCTGTCTGTGTATAACCCAAGTGTTGTGTATAGGTCTCTTGTGGGACTCTGACAATGACTGCAGCAGGACACAACTGCTTGGTTTATTGTGTTTTAAGGACGGGGCATCCGCACTGGTTAGTTGTCCATCTGGCTCTAGCAGGTCCCTTTTGAAGACGTCCCAGGCTGTGCGAGGCTGCGGTGCCAGGCCAGATTGCTGGGCACAGAGACTGGCACTGCTCCCACCCCAACTGCTCTGGTTTTTAATAACCCAGTAAATGAATCGGAGCCTAATAACTTGGCCGATGATCCAACTGCAACAATAATACGCAATAAAAAAAGAAAATATTTTTTTTTCAAAAGGCAGAGAAATGTTTTAATACACCGGCTGGGATGGTATGTTGTTTTCCCTACTGTGTTTTCTACTCTATCTTCCTCTCGCTCTCTCTCTTCCCCTCCCTCCACCTCACCCTGTCTGTCTCTACTTTCTCTCCCAGTCTTTTCCTGTCTCTCTCCCCCTCTCTGTCTGTCTCTCTCCCTCTCTCTCCCTACTTCTCCATTCTCTCCTTCTCTCCATCCCTCTCTCTGTCTGTGTCTATAGGCCTCCCCCAACCCACTGACCTCTGTGTTTCCTATCCCCCCCCAGCACAGCACACTCTCCACAGATCTGCAGTTATGAGGCCTCAGAGGACTGCAAAGAAATAATCATTCAAGTCCAAATGGCCTCTTTAAAAGCTCTTCCAAATTCCTGTCTCCATCTCTACCCCCCGTTTTATTTTCTTACTTTCTTTGTCACTTTTCTCTCTCTCCTTTTTCCTCCCTCCCTCATCTCCTCCCCTTCTTCACTGCATGCCGTGTTAATGGCTTTCTCTAACGAGGAAGGGAGCTGTGCTGGACAGGCAGGGGTCGACTCTTTGCTGGAAAATTTGAGACGCAGACAGTCGGCGATGCCCAGTTTCTCTCTCTCTCTCTCTCTCTCCCTCTCTGCCTATCGCTCGCCTCTCTCTGCCGCTCCTCCGGTCGGCACTGTTCTGTCAGGGCTGTAAAGAGACAGTATGCTGTTCTGTACATTTGTGCTCCGTGAACAGTGAGTGATCCCAGCCCAGGTCAGAAAGCAGAGGTCAGAAATTATAGACAGATGTCAGACTACACAGAGGGATCTCCAGTGACTGCAATGTGATTGGTCAACCAGTAGGGGTCTCTCTCTCTCTCTCTCTCTCTCTCTCTCTCTCTCTCTCTCTCTCTCTCTTTCTCTTTCTCTCTCTCCTTGTTTCTCACTCTCAATTTTTAACACCTTGATTGCAAATTGTAAAAAGACACAAAGAAAAGAGCTATACACTTTTTCTGTACATAAAAACACCAAAAAACATTACCCCCTTCAAACTACACAAAAAAACCCCCACAAAAAACAAGCTGTATTTCCAATCTTTAAAACTTCAGTAAAAACACTACACTTTAATATTAAATATTAAAATGAAAAAATACAGTTGGTTTGTGTGGTCAATGGCACAGCAGCATCAATTAAAATATCTCTCTCTCCCTCTTTCCCCATCTCTCTCTCTCTCTCTCTCTCTCTCTCTCTCTCTCACTTCCAGAATGTTCCTCCCTTGATTCCAGTTGATGAAGCTCAGAAATTTTGCATTCCAACACTTCCATTAATGTAGTTGGACTGATTTTTCACCCACATATTTCCACTTAATGGCACCAATTACACATATTCATTTTCTCCCAGGACACCGTTTATAGAGGCCTGTAAAACCCGCTGGAGCTGCTGTGTCTCTGTGTGTAAATAAATAAATGAATCAATTAATAATAATTTTGGGAAGCTGGGTAATGTAATGGCTACAATTCTAGCGGTGTGTTCCCTGCAGTGAATACTGATCAGATTACAGATTGTACTATATATATTCACATTTCTATACATATATAGATATTCCATAATTTAATGTGAACAAATTTGGATGGCAGTTGGGACCGATTTAAACCAGAAATAAAGGAAACACACACACACACACACACTCACTCACTCTCTCACACACACTCGCGGGGGTACATTTATTTATAGATCTATGTGTACGATTTAATTTGTATTCCTTCGTATTTCTGTCTCGTAAAAGTCTTCCTGGCGCACAGACTGCAGCCGCGCTTGTTTTCCGGGAACCGAGCGTGGAAAAAAACATGACAACAGGGAAAAAAATCGAAAACTGCAAGAAAACTGAGAGAGCGGTGGAAAAGTGCAAGCAGCTTGAGACTTCACAGAGAAATGGAAACAGACAGAAAGGGGGAAAAACTAAGCCTAACGATGGGGATGGAGAGAGAGAGAGGGAGAGAGGCGGAGACAGAAACGGAGAGAGAGAGAGAGAGAGAGAGAGAGAGAGAGAGAGAGAGAGTGGAGAGAGATGTTCTGCAATGCCTAAGACCTTAGCCTTTTAGCGATAAACACACACAGCTCTCCACTTCAGTGTCGGGACCCCGGGGATGGGGGTTACAAAAACTTTCCTTCTGAAGTGCATGGGTTTTCACGGGATTGTTACAGCGATTAACAGACAGTGGGGTGACAAATCTCCCTGAACTTAGAGTCAATTCATTGAACTCCTTGGCATGTACCCAAACACATGGCCTACATTTATTTTAGGGCACACCATCATGAGATTCGTCCATCATTTCCTCAAATCCCTCCCCACCCCTGAAATGCAGCTGCCTCCCTCTTGAATCAGCTGCATTACCAATGACCAATGTCATTGTGACTGTCCTTCAATGGGAGGGTTTGAGGTCCACACCAGTCCATGGAAAGGCCTGGCTCCAGTGGCTTCTCAGTTACGTGAAGTGTGCAACCAGTGTGAATTGTGTATCTGGATGACGTTGCATCCATTGACCTGCTTGGGTGAGGCACCAAGTCTGTCTAGGCCTAGAGCAGTGGTCTCCAATCCTGGTCCTGGAGAGCCCCTATCTAGCAGGTTTTGGAGGTCACCCTTCTATCACCAATTTCTAAACACCTGAAAGTATTTCTTCTGCTTCTTCTTCTTCTTCTCTTATTTGAAACAATTTCGTAAATTCAGTCATTTAGAAACCACTGGAGTAATCCTCTGAATACCTTCAGATTTTAAGAATTCGTAATTGATTAATAACAACCATGTGTTCCCAGTATTTAGAAATTGGTGATTTAAGGTAACCTATAAGATTAAGTGGATTAGGGCTCTACAGGACCAGCATTGGAAACCACTGTCCAAGAGTATGCAATCACTGGGTTTGTGTCCTCTAGTGGCAAGAAGCATGTAGTTTTCAGTCTCCGGGGCAGGAGAAAATCAGTTCAGATCCTGGGCGGGGAAGTGATCAATTCTTTGAACTGGATCAGAAAACCCAAAACCCACTTTCGTGCAGATCACCAATCGCAGTGAAGTGATGGTGTCTGTTTTGGGTGCTATGGGGCTTTCTATCCAGGTTTGAGTCTCATTGAGGGATTGTAGGAAGGGATTTGGCACAGTGTGGGGGGATTTTGGATGGGGGCGTCACCTTGCCCATCTAACAGTCCCCATGCTCCAGCTGCTACCAGTCACACTCCACCTTCCAGAGAGACTAAGCAAGAGAAGGAAGGCGAGAGGGAGCGATGCATCTCCAGAGGGGTGGGGGTGTAAATCTCTCTCTTGTTCTCCGCGCCTCGCTGCCACTCCCTGCCCTGACACTCAAAATATGTTGAGTTCTGTCCACCACACTCGACCCTTCTGCCCAGTAGCTCGGTGTTAAGAGTGCTGCGCTGCCGAGTTCAATAGCTCGGTGTCAGTACGAGCGCTGGACGGTCACCAGTGTTCAGTAGCTCGGCAGTAGTGTGTTCAGTAGCTCAGTTATAGATTGTCGGGTGGTTGCGGCTTTGTGTTCAGTAGCTCAGTGTGAGATTGTACATAGGACTGCAGTGTGTCTGGTAGCTCAGTTTTAGAATGCTGCTCAGGAGCGTCATTGGACTATAGTGTTCAGTAGCTCGGAGTTAGACACACCCCAACCCACAGACACACACACACACAAACACAATTTATTTGCCTCCTACCCATCCACACACACTCCCCTCTCCCCCCCTCTCTCTCCTGCCTTTAACCCTTGTCTCAGAAATAAGCATTTTAACAGAGTTTGGGCTGTAAAGTGAGGAAGCAGATAGCCCATAAATCTAACCATAAAAAACGTTGAGCTGTCAGAGGTGCCGAGAGCTATCAATTCTGCAGGCGGGCTGATGAAGGAGAAATGGGTGATAAAAAACAGCATTTTAGGGAAATTATGTCCAGTCTTCCATTTGCAAAGTGCTGCAGTCGCATCGCAGCAGAATCTTAATCACAACTGGTGCAGGGCTGGACTGCAGAGAGAGAGCAGGAGAGAGGGAGAGGAGAGAGAGAGAGAGAGGTGGGGGAGGGCGGAGAGAGAGTGTGTGAGGTAGAATGGGGGATGAATATTATACAACTGGTATAAATCACTTCTCCACTCCCTAACGCTTTTGCTCTCTCGCTCTCTCTCCTCTCATGTTCTCATTCTCTCTCTCTCTCTCCCCTCATTTGCACTTTCCTCGTCTCTTACCTCTCTTTCTCTCTTAGCCTTCTCTCCAGTTTAATTTTACTTTCTATCGTTTTCCCTCTCATGGTCTCTCCCCCTCTCTTTCTTTCTCTTCCTTTTCTTCTTCCTTTCCCTCACTCTGGCTTACTCTCCCCCCCTCCCCCTGTCCTTCACACACATTCTCTCTCCCTGTACTTGTTCTCTCTCCTTATTGATCCTTCTCTTTGTGGTCGAAAATGTTATCTTTGTCTTTTCCCAGGTTGCTCTCAGTTTCTCCCTCTCTCTCTCTATCTCTATATTAAAACTGAAGAAGTGACTTTTATAAGAGACCATGGCTCTCTCTGTGCAGCATACATAAACATAACCACATAAATACCCTTGATCCTTATTAATGCTTTGTCTTGTACCATTGTACCACAATGGGTCCAGAAAACTTCTTTCTTAGTTTCAGTGTTTTCCATCATAAAAAAAAAAAAAAAATCTCAATGTGATGTGTGATGCCTAATTATTTTAATTATTATTATTGTTGAAAAAAAAAACATATTACAGACTATTACAAAAGACAAAGCATTAACAAGAAACAAGAAACACAGCAATGTTAAATTGCACCACACTTACATAAAATACTTTTATTTAACAATATGTTTCTACTCATTTAAACAATTATAGCTGGTTAGCATAATGGTGTTATTTGTATCATATTTTATGAGTCTTCACAATATTGAAATAACTTGGCCAGCACTTTGCTCTTGAATTTACGGCTGATTTTATTTATGGATTACAGAAGTAATTTAATATTGTATTAATTGGAGTGAAAATAATTTATGGGAGGTGGGTTTTGATATGTTACTGGTTACGTTGGTAGGTGAGAGTCGATAAAATAAAAAACTAATTTAAATTTAAATTTTTAGAAGACAAAAACATAATTTGAGTATGGAAAAAGAAGGAAGCCTGGATTGGAAGGAAGCCTGGAAGCCACATTTGACTGTACAGTGCTTTGAGTTTCTTGAAAAGCGATTTAATAATGTATTTTTCTTATTATTCAAATCAGGGGAGCCCCATCTGAAATTTAAAGTGTGATGGATTTTAGTATCGCACTGAAATGAGCAGATTTGTAGATTATTCTGAAAAGCATCATGATTCCTCACTGTCGTAAAATTCAAAAGCATTTAGCATGTCACTAAATTGTCCTCCTTTGAGCTACTTTGTGTAACTCAACCCTCCCTCAAAGCTGCTGCACTGATGTACTAAACTACCTCCAAACCAGGGTTGAAAATTAATTCACTTTTCAGTTGGGTTAAAAACAGCGGTGCAATATCATTATATTTGAATCTTGGTTTCAGACATTTTTAATCTTCAATACATGTAAAACTATACTTAAATATAAAACCTGTATTCGATGTTTGTGTAACCGGATTAAAGTATAACAGTTGATTTATTTAGGTAATCCGTGTTAGTGCAATCAGCCGCTAGTCTTTAATTAATTAATTAATTAATTAATTAATGTTTCCAGTGTGGAAAATTTGAAACGCAGAATTGAACAATAATTTTATTTGCCTTTACTTTCTCAGTGCGATACGCTAAAGCCGTTAACATTTTAACATTAGAGAGAATACGGGCAAAATTCAAGAGGCATGCTGGGAAACTAGTCTTTAATGTGGCAGTAACAATCGACCAGCAATAAACCAACCAGAGCGGCGGATCCCGGACGGGAACTTTGAGTCTGCTCGTCTCAGACCCTCTGCTGCCACCTACCGCCAGACGGAGGAACTGCAGGTGACTCTGGACAGGGATTACGTTTCTCTGTGCGGTGCTTGGGTTTCAGTTTCAATTGTGAAGATAATGGGTGATTTCTTTAAAATAAAAAATGTATTATTATTAATATGCTGATCATCTGTAGATAGGACAAGATTTAAGTATATGTTCGGCATTAGGGTAATAATTTGATTATTTTAGATAAATTATGCACTATATTCTAAATAAAAGAATCGAAGTAGGGGTACATTTTATATTTTAGTCCCCACCGCACATAGGCTTTAAGGTTAGGGTTTATATTCTAGTAAGTCTTTTAAACTGCGTGTACATTTGTATGAGCCTAGCTTGAAATGTTGGTTTTGGCTTGGGGATCAGCCTGCTGTCCGGCTTTAAAATAGTTTATGTTACGAGTCTGCTGCTTGAATTGAAATTTGAGAAAGGAAGAAAAAAGAAATAAATAAATCAGACTTTCAGACACGGGGCGCAGTTCTCCGAGTGACGGCTAGGGGGCGGCCGTGCACACAGAACGGGGCTGCTTTTCAGAGTTGCTGTTAGCCAGTCCGATTCGGCAATTTAACATTTTAACTCCTTCACTGCCATCTTTGCTCCGTGTGCTCTTGCCAGTTGTTTCCCTCCTTGCAAACCAAGCCAGCAAGCGATATGTTTGTGCATATCGATATATATAAGCTAAATCAAATCGATCAGTTCCTGTTACAGTTACTGATCAGTGAGTCATCACCTTGTCCGTGGGAAGGGTGGGCATGATTAATCCAGTATTCCAGTACTAATATCATTTATTGTGGATGAAAATTTAATTTCCTCAATAAATTGAAGATTTTTTTTTTTTTGGCATGCAAATCACTGTGTTATGATCCCCGCCACTGTTCCCTGTCTGCCTGAGAATCAGCACCGACGATGACATTTCCGTTGCAGGACTGAAGAGCGAGGAAATAAATATCCCGACTCTGAGGCACAGCGGGGAAATGCATAACTTGGTCAGCTCAGAGCCTGGCCGGCTGTGATGACGATGAAGATGATTATTATTACCGTTTTTCTCGTTTGCGAAGTCAATGTGAATTAAATGTTGCTCCACATGACCAACACCATAACCTAAAAGAGCATAACAGTATACATGTTTGCAAAACAGTAAGTCATTTTTGGTCGCAAATGCAAATGCCAAGCACATCTGTGCAAAACAGTAAACACAACTCTCTACACATGATCCAAAATTCAACTGGGTAAGTCTTATCAAACAAAATTAGAACATTTGTTCACAGCAGGTAGCACATAGTCCCAAAACTGGGAATCTCTATACGCACATGTGCAGATCCTCATTGCTCAATTGTTCAATCAGCAATCAGTCCATAATCTAAATCTAAATATAAATAATATAATAATAATATAAAACTGAGCTGGTGTTGGAAAGAAATGAAGCAAGTCAGGAGGCAAAGACGAATGGGAAAGAGGGGCACCACAACCACAAGCCCATAGAGGAAGAGGGTTGCGTCTATGTGGTGACACAGTAGCTCAAAGGGGAAGACAGAACAGATGTTTCCAATGACATATATGCCACTATCGCTGACCATGTGATAAACCATGGCCTTTCAATGTGAGAGGCTGGGCAGTAAGAATTTGAGTATTGAAATGTAAATGGGTAAGTGAACATATATTACTTCACTGTATTACAGTACTATATGATATACATATAAGGAGTTTGTCTATCATGTGGAGTAGTAGTTAGGGCTCTGGACGCTCGAGTAAAGGGTTTTGGGATCAATCCCAGTTGAGGAACACTGCTGTTGTACTCTTGAGCAATATACTTTACCTAGATTGCTCCAGTAAATGCCTAGCTGTATAAATGGGTAAATGTAAAACATAATGTGATATCTTGTAAAAATTTTAAGTCACCCTAGATAAGGGTGTCTGCTAAGAAATTGACTAATAATCATCTTCTGTGGCCATTTCATTATATCCATTTATAGAAGTGAAAGACAACAACACTGGTGGCCAAGAAAGAGTCTTCAACACTGAACAGGAGGTGGCCATTGTAGATACAGTGGATTTAAACAATTCAGTGTGTTTGAGGGAGATCCACAATACAAATATAAAAGAACATCAAATATTTCAGAATGGTCAAAGTGTCAGTCTGGCAACTACTGAACAGGTCTTGAATCGACACCAACTAAGGATGAAACAGCTGTACAGGTATCTTCTGACAGGAACAGTGACAGAGTGAAGGAGATTAGGTTCCAGTCTGTACAGGTCAGGGCTCATCACAGTAATGGATTTCCTTACAGTTTTTAATTGCATTTACAATGGCTACCCATGTTCCTTTTGTGTTTCTCTTGAGGCAAATGTGTTGCCACATGTATTCATATACGTGAATGAAGCTGGATTCAGTTTGCCTAGAGTGATCAGATGTGGGAGGAGGTCATCGGTCACAGAGCCTCAGTCAGTGTTCAGGCCAGAGAGGTGGGAATATTGCCATGTGTGCAGCCGTCTCAAGAGAAGGTGTTACTGTTGCCCCATACAATACACCTAACTGCATTCCCTGACCTCTTGTTAAATAGAATTGTATGCGCTGAAGACTTAGAGTTGTGGAAGCCTGATATGCCAAACTTTGTAACAATTATACTGAATTTTTTGCTTTTCTATGTAATATATATATACCGTCATATTTTCAATACTCACCGGGTCTCAAATAACAGCTGGTCATAGTCACCGGGTTGATTTGCATAATCATGTAAACAAAATCCTATCTCTGATGAATGTTGGGTTACGCATCTTTCTTGTTTTCAGTAAATATATATACCGTATATTAATTTTAAAAAACACCATCACATGTGTTTTTATTCATTTATTTCTCACTTTAACTATATATATATATATATATATATATATATATATATATATATATATATATACACACAGATCAGCCATAACATTATGACCACCTGCCTAATATTGTGTGGGTCCCCCTTTTGCTGTCAAAACAGCCCTGACCCGTCATGGCATGGACTCCACTAGACCTCTGAAGGTGTGCTGTGGTATCTGGCACCAAGACGTTACCAGCAGATCCTTTAAGTCCTGTAAGTTGCAAGGTGGGGCCTCCATGGATCGGACTTATTTGTCCAGCACATCCCACAGATGCTTGATTGGATTGAGATCTGGGGAATTTGGAAGCCAAGTCAACACCTTGAACTCGTGATTCATCAGACCAGGCCACCTTCTTCCATTGCTCCGTGGTCCACGGAGTGTGAAGCACTGTGTGTTCTGACACCTTTCTATCAGAACCAGCACTAACTTTTTCAGCAATTTGAGCTACAGTAGCTCGTCTGTTGGATCGGACCACACGGGCCAGCCTTCGCTCCCCATGTGCATGAATGAGCCTTGGCCGCCCATGACCCTGTCGCTGGTTCACTGCTTTTCCTTCCTTGGACCACTTTTGATAGGTACTGACCACTGCAGACCGGGAACACCCCACAAGAGCTGCAGTTTTGGAGAT
The DNA here is from genome assembly GCF_036373705.1 of Amia ocellicauda. Lineage (NCBI taxonomy): Eukaryota > Metazoa > Chordata > Actinopteri > Amiiformes > Amiidae > Amia > Amia ocellicauda. The sequence continues at coordinate 12,558,656 of NC_089856.1, forward strand.
GCTCTGACCCAGTCGTCTAGCCATCACAATTTGGCCCTTGTCAAAGTCGCTCAGATCCTTACGCTTGCCCATTTTTCCTGCTTCTAACACATCAACTTTGAGGACAAAATGTTCACTTGCTGCCTAATATCTCCCACCCACTGACAGTTGCCATGATAACGAGATTATCAGTGTTATTCACTTCACCTGTCAGTGGTCATAATGGCTGATCGGTGTATATACATATATATACACTCACCTAAAGGATTATTAGGAACACCATACTAATACTGTGTTTGACCCCCTTTCGCCTTCAGAACTGCCTTAATTCTACGTGGCATTGATTCAACAAGGTGCTGAAAGCATTCTTTAGAAATGTTGGCCCATATTGATAGGATAGCATCTTGCAGTTGATGGAGATTTGTGGGATGCACATCCAGGGCACGAAGCTCCCGTTCCACCACATCCCAAAGATGCTCTATTGGGTTGAGATCTGGTGACTGTGGGGGCCAGTTTAGTACAGTGAACTCATTGTCATGTTCAAGAAACCAATTTGAAATGATTCGACCTTTGTGACATGGTGCATTATCCTGCTGGAAGTAGCCATCAGAGGATGGGTACATGGTGGTCATAAAGGGATGGACATGGTCAGAAACAATGCTCAGGTAGGCCGTGGCAGTTAAACGCTGCCCAATGGGCACTAAGGGGCCTAAAGTGTGCCAAGAAAACATCCCCCACACCATTACACCACCACCACCAGCCTGCACAGTGGTAACAAGGCATGATGGATCCATGTTCTCATTCTGTTTACGCCAAATTCTGACTCTACCATCTGAATGTCTCAACAGAAATCGAGACTCATCAGACCAGGCAACATTTTTCCAGTCTTCAACTGTCCAATTTTGGTGAGCTTGTGCAAATTGTAGCCTCTTTTTCCTATTTGTAGTGGAGATGAGTGGTACCTGGTGGGGTCTTCTGCTGTTGTAGCCCATCCACCTCAAGGTTGTATGTGTTGTGGCTTCACAAATGCTTTGCTGCATACCTCGGTTGTAACGAGTGGTTATTTCAGTCAAAGTTGCTCTTCTATCAGCTTGAATCAGTCGGCCCATTCTCCTCTGACCTCTAGCATCAACAAGGCATTTTCGCCCACAGGACTGCCGCATACTGGATGTTTTTCCCTTTTCACACCATTCTTTGTAAACCCTAGAAATGGTTGTGCGTGAAAATCCCAGTAACTGAGCAAATTGTGAAATACTCAGACCGGCCCGTCTGGCACCAACAACCATGCCACGCTCAAAATTGCTTAAATCACCTTTCTTTCCCATTCAGACATTCAGTTTGGAGTTCAGGAGATTGTCTTGACCAGGACCACACCCCTAAATGCATTGAAGCAACTGCCATGTGATTGGTTGGTTAGATAATTGCATTAATGAGAAATTGAACAGGTGTTCCTAATAATCCTTTGAGTGTATGAGTGGTGAGTGTATATATATAGCAGTATATTTGTATTGCTGTTAACTGTAGTGATTGAACTATCAGCTGCGACTTAATCAATGCATTCATGAAGTATAAGGTTGATGGTTTGGTTTAAAGCGTATTTCCACAGTTTTGTTGAAGTGCTTTTTGTTTATTTAGCGAGAGTTCAAAGTATATCAAATCTTAGACTGCTAACAGAATTACCGGTATCTTGTTTTCAATCCAGTGTATCTTTGGAAAGCAAATTATTAAAAAATATTATTATTATTATTATTATTATTAATAATAATAATAATAATAATAATAATAATAATAATAATAATAATAAAAGCCTGGCCTATTAGCCTACTTCTACAATGAAGCAATGTTTCCAGGCTCTTTTTACCCTGCATGAGTCTACAATGTCTTTGTATTTATGAATGTTTAATACAAACGCCGGTCTCCTACAATCGGCGGTCTCCTACAATCGGTGGTCTCCAATTGACACCAGGGCTTCTTGCAGTTATTTGGAATAAACACCGGGGCGTTTAATTTAAGTATTACGGTATATATATTTGTCATAACTACCACCTTGTTCCTCAGTATCTTCATTGGATTTGATTTATGTTTACTGTAATTTCCAGCATCATTAAAAGTATCAGGAGCACTACTGTAACTGAGTAAAGTAACATATTTAGTCAAAATATTTTTTGCTGTTGATTTATTTTACAAACAAGCAGAAGATGTCGATGAGAGCATGTACTCGGCTGACCATGTCATACTGATGCTCATGATTAGTACATATTGTGCCATTGTGAAATGGCTGATGGAAAGAACTTTTCATTAGATGACAAAATTTACAGTTTTGATGGACTGATTTGATTTTGTGACGTGTATTTGCTGTTTTGCAAATTATTGGTCAACGTGTTTCACTTTGGGGTTGTGTGTGAATTTTTTTGAAAAAGTTAATTCTGTTTGGACAAATGTGCTCAAGCAATCGAGAAAAACTGTATTATTATTATTATTATTGTTTTGCATTTGCAGGACTAAAGAAGAATTGGTCTCTATTTTTCTCTTTAGTTGTGTGTCTCTCTTGGTTTCTAGTTTTGTAAGTGAGTAAATGTGAGTGCATCAGTGTGTGAACATTAGTGCATGAGGTGCGTTAGTGCATGTGTCACTTTCTCGGGATAGATGAAGGAGAGGTCTGAACTGAACGAGAGGTTTATCCCCAATACTGCAAACTCAATGTGGTGGAAGTGAGCGTGGGGCCCGTCCAAGTCACCACTACTGACCCTAGTGTGGAATGGATGCCCTCGATAGAAGGCTTGACGATGGAGCAACAGTAGCAATTGAAAGCCCTATTACATAGATGGCAACATGCGTTCACGATCCATAAAGAGGATTTCAGTCGAACCAACGTCTACCATCACATCCCCACAGGAGCAACTGCACCCTCATGAGAACGATATCGCCCGGTGCCTCCTTCATTGTACCAAGAACTGTGTGTACTTCTCCAACAGATGGAGGGCCAGGGCATGATTCGGGAGAGCAGTAGCCTGTGGGCTGTACAGGTCATCCATGTAAAGAAAAAGGATGGCTCTTGGAGATTTTGTGTGGACTATCAGAGGCTAAACTCCATTACACACAATGACGCATACACCCTACCCTGTATTGAAGAGTCATTGACCACCCTGACTGGCGCCCAGTGGTATTTGTCCTTGGACCTTGCCAGTGGCTATTAGCAGGTGGAAGTTGACCCCCGAAACTGCGAAAAAAATGCCTTCACCACACGGTTCAAAGGAGGATACCTTTTGGATTATGCAACGCTCCAGCAACCTTTCAATGGTTCAGCGGTGCCTGGGGGAGCAGGTAAACAAGTCTCTACTATTATATCTTGATGATATTATTGTCTGCTCCCCCAGCTTTGAAGTCCATCTACAGCATCTTGAGCAGCTCTATGTGACCTTGAGCCAGTATGGACTAAAACTGCAACCTCGGAAGTGCCTCGTTCTACAGAAGGAAGTAGGCTATCTGGTGAGCAGGGACGATGTGGCCCCAGATCTGCTGGAGAAAGTGACGGCAGGGGAAGTTTGTGCTGTGCCCACGACAATAAGGCAGGTGAAGTCCTTCCTGGGGTTCGTTGGCTATTATCACCACTTTATAATAATAATAATAATAATTATTATTATTATTATTATTTATTTATTAGCAGACGCCCTTATCCAGTGCAAAATATAAGCGCAATACAAAGTGCAAAAATACAGTGCAGTTCAAGGCATAAAACATTTTACAAATTCCAATTTACACAAGTGTATACAATATTTGGGGTCTTACATCCTGGATTGTAAAAGCTGAGTGCAGACAAGATGTTAGGTCACAGTCAAGGGCCAAGGGAAAGAGAGAAAAGGCGAAATCAAAATAACAATACGAGTACTAGTAACGCAAGGCAAGTAGTATGATAAAACATTGTAAAGTGCTGTCTTACAGGAGAGTAAATGACTAAATTACAAATACAGTCTGAAAAGATGTGTCTTGAGTAAGCGCCGGAAGGAGGTCAAGGACTCTGCTGTTTTGACTTCAGAGTGAAGGTCAGTCCACCACTTAGGGGCCAGGGATGAGAAGGTGCAGGCTCTGGAGGAATGGTAGTGGAGAGGAGGCAGAGTTAGTCTTCTGACACCGGAAGACTGCAGTGGTCTGGAGGGGATGTATGGGGAGACGAGGGTCTGAAGGTAGCTTGGTGCAGTGTGGTCGAGACAGCGGCAGGTGAGGGTCAATGTCTTGAACCGAATGCGTGCCGGTATTGGGAGCTAGTGGAGGGAGCGGAGCAGTGGAGTAGCGTGTGCGAATCGGGGCACAGAGAATACCAGACGAGCCGCAGAGTTCTGGATGAACTGGAGCGGGCGGGTAGTAGTTGCAGGCAGGCTGGCTAGGAGGGAATTACAGTAGTCCAGGCGTGAGAGGACCAGTGACTGTCGAGTAGTTGGTGAGGAAGGGTCAGATTGGGCGTATGTTGTTCAGGAAGAATCTGCGGGTGAATATCAGTGTAGTAATGTGCTGAGTGTAGGAGAGCGCAGGATTGAGGGTAAATACTAGGTTCTTAGCGGAAGAAGAAGGAAATGGTGTCGTGGATTCCAAGGGGATTGAGATGGAGAGATCAGCAGAAGGTGAGGAGGAGGCGGGGAAAGAGGAGATCCGATTTAGAGAAGTTAAGCTTGAGGTGGTGTAAGTGCATCTACACGGAGATAGCAGACAAACAGGAAGAGATGCGAGAGGGAATGAGAGGGTCAGAAGAGGGAAAAGACAAGAAGATCTGGGCATCATCTGCGTAGAAGTGGTAGGAGTAACCATGGGATGCAATGAGGGGGGCCAGGGAGCGAGTGTAGAGAGAGAACAGGAGGGGGCCCAGGACGAAGCCTTGCGGTATGCCTGTAAGGAGAGGTTCGGGGGTGGATGAGGAACCTTGCCATGTCTCTTGATAGGTCCGGTTGTTGAGGTAGGAGGAGAACCAGGTGAGAGCAGTTCCAGAGATTCCAAGGTCAGCGAGGCAGGAGAGGAGGATGGAGTGATCGACAGTGTCAAATGTTGCGGAGAGATCGAGGAGGATGAAGACTGAGGAGAGAGAGGCCACCCGAGCACAGCTGAGGGAATCAGTGACAGCCAGGAGAGCCGTCTCAGTGGCGTGAGCTGTGCGGAAGCCAGATTGCAGAGGATCCAGGAGTCTTCGCGAAAAAAGCCACTCCTTTACATAAACTGCTGGACAGGATGAAACTTTTCCTTGGGCCCAGTGGCAGCAGGAAGACCATGCCATCCAGCAGGTAAAGGAGTGGGTGCTAGAAGGGAAATTACCTTCCAGTGTTGTACAACAGTCCTCCACTATAGAAACTAAGCAGATTCTGCAAGAATGCCTTGAGGGTCAGCCAGGGCCTGTTGACAGCAGGGGAAGGGACTGTCCAGATCATTGTCCTGCGGAGCCGTGGAAAGGAGCTGTGGGAGAAATACCACGAGGCGGCAGGTCATATAAGTAGACTCTGGACTCTATCCATTTTCAGAAAGAGCTACTTTTGGTACTGGATGGGGAAAGACTCCAAACAACGGATGGCTGAGTGTGCCCGGTACTCCTGGGCCAAGGTGTGACCAGAGGTGGAGCCCTCCTTGTCCCTATAGTGACAATCGATCATTTGTCCTTGGGTAGATTGGTGGACTATTACCCGTACATCTTGGTTATTTACATGCTACTCCTGGGCCATCCCGGTACGTGATCAAACAGCCCCTACTACAGTAAAAGCTTTATGGAAAGCTATAATTCAACCTTTTGGGTGCCCAGAGAGGTTTCATAGTGATAGGGGGACTAGTTTTGCATCCCAGTTAATAGCAGACTTGGGCAACCTTTATGGGAAAGAGCAGGACCACCCCATATCATCCCCAGGTTAAGACGCTTGTGAGCATATGAATCAGACCTTGCTTTCTTTGTTGGGAACCATAAGGGTGGAAGACAAGCTTCATTGGCCTGAGAAGCTTCCTGAACTCCTGCATGCCTACAATAATCTAACCCATGACAGTACTGGCTCTTCACCCTTTTTTCTTATGTTTGGTAGGCAAGCTCGGCTTCTGATCGTTGTGGTTACGGGGGCCTTGCAATCGGATACCCCTCAAACATTGCAAGGGAGGCTGGCCGGTCATGACCGCAGGTTACGGGAGGCGTATCATTTTGCGGCTGGTAAGGTCCAGCAGCACCAACTCAGTGATAGCTGGCGTCAGAACCATGGAGCCAAAAGTGTTCAAGAATAAGTCCTGATTAGGAAATTTAGAAAGAGGGCACTGGGGAAATTGGCCCCACATTGGACACCAGAGCCATTTGTAATTGTGACACCATTAAGTGGGGTGGGTCCTGCATACAAGATATGACCTGAAGGGAGAGATGGTCCAGTACATCTTTGCCAATTACATGTCTGCCATGTCCCATTACCCCAGACTCAAACAGAAACTGAGGCCGAAGAACTTCGTGCCTTGGTCACATGGGGAGGGGATACCCTGAGCAATCCTCGGGCTAAGACCTGAGCCAGCTGTGGTCCCAGGGGATGGAGTAGTGCCAGATCCCTTAGTTGCCCCAGTAGAACCCTTACGACGACAGAGAGAGACCCAGGGGATGAGAGCACTTTGATACCAGGAGTGAGTGAGAAACAAATTTAGCCTGTGAAGGCTGTTTGTCGGGATGACTACAGATTTAGTGGGGGGGAGTGTCACGAGAGGTGCTTGCTGAGCTCATTTAATGTCTTTATTTGTTTTCACTTCATTGATGTATGTATTAGTGTGTGTGTTTCTTTTTTATTCACTTGTTTAAATCACTTATTGTTGCTTTACCAATTGGCTTAATTCACTAATTGTTTAATTCTTCACATGTGTTTTCAATTACTTGCACAAATTCATTTCAGCACTAAACAAGGCACACCTGCTGGACTAAATGAGCTTCCTCCCCTCATCCAACCAGCACATGTTTTCAATCACCTCTCACTGCAACATTAAGGTGCAGGGCAGCAGACGGGAGCGAGTGGTGTGAGATAACTGGGGAAGGAGACTAGAGACAGCACAGAAAATAACATCTTGAATGGTTATACAGTCTTTACATTCATTGCTGCTATTTTACCTACATTACACTGCTGGTGGAGACGAGGTCCCTTTGAAGTCACGGAGGTCTGGTGCCTGGATTGGGTCAGCCTGGGGAGAGAGACACACTGTAACAGGGGGTGAGAAAGGGATGTGTGTTGCAAGCCACCTGCTGTGTGAAAGTATAAGTCACTTATCTGTGTTGTGCAGGTGCTCTCCCTAAGCCCCCTCTCTCTGTCTCTCTCCTGTTGTGGAAGCTGGCCGCGTCCCAAGGAGGAGTCCAGGAGTAGAAGAGCCGCGGGAGGGGACCCGTCCTTCCAGCCTGGATTGCAGCAAACATGAGACTCAGACACTGTACAGTTTGATCGGACAGACCGTGGAACTGTGCACTTTTTCTTTATTTTCTTTTGAATCTTTTTCTCTTGTGTAAATATCCTGGTGCTAATTAATTTTATTTAGGGCTATAGGTTTTTAGTATAGGTTTTACTATAGGTTTTTTGTATAGGTTTAAGCATTTTTTGTAGGTTTTATTTACCACCCCGTGTTATTAAAGGTGATTTTAACTGTAACCTAGTAGCTTTAGCCCTTGATCATGTGCAGCTGATGTCGTGCCCTGCTGCACCACTGTTGCTGTAGTTAAATGTGTAAATAAACCCACTCACTTGCATGTGAGTGTATGTGAGAGAGTGTGAGTTTGAGTGTATGTGTATGTGTATGTGTATGTGTGTGTGTGTGTGTGTGTGTGTGAGAGAGAGAGTGCATTTGTGTGTGTGTATGTGTGTGTGAGTTTCTGTGTGTGTGTATGAGATAATTTGTGTGTGTGTGTGAGTTTGTGTGTTTGTGTGTGTATGAGAGAATTTGTGTGTGTGTGTGTGTATATGAGAGAATTTGTGTGTGTGTGAGTTTGTGTGTGCGTGTGTGTGTGTGTATGAGAGAATTTGTGTGTGTGTGTATATGAGAGAATTGGTGTGTGTGTGAGTTTGTGTGTGTGTGTGTGTGTATGAGAGAGTTTGTGTGTGTGTATGAGTTTGTGTGTGTGTGTGTGTGAGAGAGTTTGTGTGTGTGTGTATGAGAGAGTTTGTGTGTGTGTATGAGTTTGTGAGAGAGTTTGAGTGTGTGTATGAGTTTGTGTGTGTGTGTATGAGAGAGTTTGTGTATGTGTGTGTGTGTGAGAGAGAGTTTGTGTGTGTGTGTGAGAGAGAGTATGTGTGTGACTATGTGTGGTGATCAAGCCCTGGTTGGAACACGTCTGCAGCTCCCAGTCTCCTCCCTCAACCCCTGCACTCTCTGGACAAGAAAAGCCATAAAGCCCTTTTATGAGAGTAGTGCTCCGAAACACCTGCGCCCTGACAGACATTTTGCCCGGCAAATGACTAGCGTGTTCAGCTTTGCAGCACGGGGGAAAGAACTCGGACCACCCAGGAACACGCACATTGAGACAGACCAACCCCAAACCAATACGGACCCAACTCAGTCACACACGGACCAACAAGGAACCAACACTGACTCACACAGCACCCACACAGACCCAGCTAATGACAAAAAATTGCCATCCAGAACCAACACAAAACCAATCACAAACTGGGTCTCAATAGACATAGAGTTTAGACTCCCAATGCAATTGGTAATTATCGCAGTTCATTTGTTTCCCAGTCAGGTTCCTGGTGACTTTTATCAAAACCCATAATTGGAATTCGGGCCTGGTGGGAAGATATTCTGTCTCCCACTCCTGTTGCTTCCATCTCCCACTCGCAGCCCTGACCTGCAATGACCGCACAAGTCATCGCAGTCCTGACTGACATCACCTCTGAGATGCCTGTTTGTCAACAATCAGACAATAGTATTTTGCAGCTGTGAAATGTGCACAACTGCTGTACCTACCTACCAGGACAATATTTGACAATTTTTAATTTTATTTAATTTGCAGGTAACTGTAAAAACTTCAAGGCACAAAAATTAGCCGGATAGGAGACCATAAATCAGCAGCTCCCCCGCCTGCTTATGCCCAGTCTGGGGAAATTGGCTGTAGAGTAGGTTGGGGCAAGGGTGTGTGTGTGTGTGTGTGTGTATGTGCATGTGTGCGTGCATGTGTTTGGGGGTTGGGGGGGGTTGTTATAGGTTCCTGTAAATGTTGATGTCTCATTCCTTAGCCTCAAGGGGGAAGGAGAAATAACTTGGGTCCACAACTCACTGTGATTTATAGCAAATTTGGACATCTGTATGGGAATCCTTCTCTCTCTCTCTCTCTCTCTCTGTCTCCACCCTTTCCCCCTTCCTTGCTCTGTTGCAGCCCTCCACCCTGCACATACCCCCCCCTTTCCCTCTCTCCCTCTCTCTCTCCCTCTGTCTGCGGTTGGTCAGTAGTAAATGACTGTAAGCACCCTCTTGTCTGCTCACTGAGAGATAAATCTGTCTGCATTATCAAGATCCAGCCCGCCCCCTCAGCCTCCCAGGCCGCCAAACTGCACCCCCCCGCCCCCCGGGCCTATTCCACATCTTTTCTATATCCTCTCCTCTTAACGTCACTCTCCCCCTTTTTTATCTGCTTTACTTTAGTATGCTTTCTCCTTCTACTTTCTCTGTCTCTCTCTCTCTCTCTCTCTCTCTCTCTCTCTCTCTCTCTCTCTGTCTCTTACTTCAGCTGGACTCATCAGTCTTGTGGTGGCTCAGGTTCCACTTTATTTTGGGAAACCGATACTGTACCACACTGTGACTGTACTGTACTGTACTGTACCACACTTTCACTGCACTATCACTGTAGTACCACACTGTCACTTCACTGTACCATACTGTACCACACTGTCACTGCACTGTACTGTGCTGTACTACCCTGTCACTGTACTGCACTGTACTGTACCACACAGTCACTGTACTGTACTGTACCACATGGTCACTGTACTGTACCACAATGTCACTGTACTGTACCACACTGTCAATGTACTGCACAACACTGTCACTGTACTGTATTGTATTATACCACACTGTCATTGTACTGCACTGTACTGTCATTGTCCTAGCCACTCTGTCAATGTCACGTTTCTGTTAGGTGAAAGATCAAACCCAGTGATAGTTCTGAGATCACTGTAAGGTATGGGAGGCCCTGTTGTGTGTGTTAGTGTGAGTGTTTTAGAGACTGCGATGTGGTGGGGAGACTCAGTGACATCCTCAGACAGTAGAGCAGGGTGGGATGGCTGCAGGCAGTGTGTCTCCTTTAACCTCCCCCCACCGACTACCCTCTCCTCACTGCACACCCTGACAGAAAATTCCCAGACATTACAGCTATTTCGCTAAAGCCAGACATTAGCTTTTTATTTTTTCCCTGAGCAACAACGATCTTTCTCCAATGTCTTGTTAATAGGACAGACCAGCCTTGATTCTATGGACACTCTGGGTCAGAGGGCGAGAGCTGTGTGTGTGTGTGTGTGTGTGTGTGTGTGTGTGTGTGTGTGTGTGTGTGTGTGTGTGTGTGTGTGTGTTGAGAGTGTGTGTGTCAGTGTGTGTGAGTAACAGTAGACTCAACTCTGCAGCTTGAGGACCACCAGCGCCCGTGGCTCCGGCTCCACCCATAGATGTGGAGAAATTGGACTGGTTATTCAGTCAGGGAAGAATGAAGGTGCATTTAACCCTATCAGTGCCGACTCACCATAGGTTATCACTGTGTGAGACTTTTAGAAGCTGCTGGCCTGGAGCACTCAAGGGAAAATTCTGTGTGGTGCTATGTGTTTGTGTTTCATTGGATGCCTTGTGTGTTTTATATACAGTGTCTCTCAAAAGTATTCACCCCCCTTGGACTTTTCCACATTTCATTGTATTATAACATGAAATCAGAATAAATTTAATCAGGAGTTTTTGCCACTGATCAACACAGAAATGTCCATAATGTCAAAGTGAAAAATTAGATTACTTATGCATTCAGTTATTTTCTGTTTTGTATTCCTAATTAATTTAGAGCAATTTGTAGATTATATTTTTCACTTTGACATTAAGGACATTTTCTGTGTTGATCAGTGTCAAACACTCCTGATTAAATCCATTCTGATTTCATGTTGTAACACAATGACATGTGGAAAAGTCCAAGGGGGTGAATAGTTTTGATAGCCACTGTATGTACATTTGTGAAAGAGGGTGTTTTTGTGGCATTGTTTGTCTGAGTGTGCGCGAGACCGTGTGTGCATTTTCATTTCATTATTTTGTACATTTGAATGTGCCTGCACATCTCTACATATTAATAAGCAGTAAAATGGTATTAGTATAACTAAGCTAATATTAAACATGGAAACCAGTGGAGGAGATTCACAGTGAAACTTCTCTAAAGCGCTTGCTCCCTTGTCTTACAATCCCTGACAGTGACCTAAGCGTGTCCACCCTCTCAACCCTCAGCACACACACACCCCACCCCATCCCCTCTGGGCTCCGGATCCCCCCCAGTTTGGCGCAGTCTTTGGCTGAGCGATGCGGCAAAAGTGACATTTGCCGTCTCCGCTACTACGCTCTTCACCGCTCCCCGGGGGAGACAGAGGGTGTAAAATATGAACGGTTTATTTCACTGTTAAAAGAGAGAGAGAAAAAAGAATATCCGTGTAGCAAGAAAAAAACTAAAACGAAAAACGAGAGGAGGAATGGTTAATAAAGACAGAAGCTGCAGAGGGACTTTTATGAGTCTGCGGGAAATGACAGCGGCTGGGATCGGCATTGGCTTGCTTCTGCTTCCCTGCTTCTCCAGGTCTAAGTCCGTGTCTGCCCGGTGAATTACTGGAACAGGTCAAGCTCATGTCTAACCCTAGGGCCAATACTCAAATAATAAGGTTTCTAAATGGCTAAGGAGCAATATTAAGCAACCCCTGAAGTTGATTGTCGTTTTTAAACGGTGGTGGTGTTGGCTGTGGTTGGGCTTCTGGCTGCTTTTAGAGGGTTGAAATCGCAGCTGGGGTCAGCTCTGAGACCAAAGACCCAACATACATAACCTCGTCTTTGAAACCGAAAATCTAAACCTTCCTAATAGTCACCATCTAAACCATACTATAATCCTTCCCCGGGCTATAGCACCACCATAGCCCATACTAATGCTGAAGCATATGGCAGAGCTGCAACTACGTGTGTACCGCAAAATCCATCTGAGCAGTGATTGTAACGTCACACTTTGACCCTGAGGGGAAGTGGTGTGTGTGTGATTGTTGGCGGTGTGGTGGTGCTAGGGGTCAAACCTTGTCACCTGTTTCTGGAATTTGGTTCACACCCTGCTGTTGTTTTCCTACAGACGGTCTGGAAGGAGAGGAAGAGACGGTTAGACAGACACACAGGCGGGGAGACTGACGGGCAGACAGGAAGAGACAGAAAACGACAGACAAGGTGTCACCTTAAAAGTGGCAGCACAGTGCAAAGGATGAAGTGAGACAGGCACTGTGGTGGTGGTTGGCTTGCATGAGAGTTTGTTTGAGGGAAAGGAGATAGTATGGGAATGTTTGTTATGTGTAATTTATCAAACCAAAGTTGGTGGTGGTGGTGGTGGGGGGTGAAGTGGAAGGTGGAACACCAGGTGGTAATTATTTCAATAAATGCGTAAAGGGGAAAAAAAAAAGAAAAAGGAAAGACGGGGAAAAAACCCACCTCAATCCATTATGCACCCCCTCCTATGAATGGTTTAATGGGGGGCTTGGAAAAAAAAATAAAGAGAAAGGGCAATGAAATATGACATTGTTCTGCATGGCAAGAAATAAGTGTAACACTAAATCTAACTGTGTGTGTATTGCAGTCTGGGCCAAGAGACACAAATAGTGACAAATGCTCCCAAGCTATTTAATTAGGGCTTGCCTAATGACTTCCATGTTTCCTTTGCTTGGTGAAGTTGAAGGGGAAGGGGGGGAGGAGGAAGGGGGGGGGGGGAGGGTGGCTATGGGGTGACATCAGCGCTCTTAATTGGAAGCAGATGAGGGGCTAATTAGTCTGAGTAATGCTGTAATGGAAAGACTCTTGAGCCTCCACACAGGTGTCAATGAAGATAGGGTAACAATACCCCATAATTAATGTGGAAAACGAGAAGGAGAGGGGGAGAGAGGGCGTTAGGGCGATAATTGGACTGGCTAGTGTTGGGGATTTTTGTGTGCTCGGGTCAACGACAGACTGTCACTGTGTCTGGTTCACTGTTGTTGTAGTAGCCTATAGACTGGAAAAATAGACATCCCCCCCGCAAAAAAAAAAAACAATAAAACAAAAAACACTCACACGCTACCACCCCACCCAAAGCTGAATGCAACACACTTCATTACATGAGAACAATCTCACCACTAACCTGCACAATATATCCCGCTCAGAGGCGATTCTAGGGTATGTGGGGGCCCCAGGCAAAATAATTTCTGACGGTGATTCCGGGGGGGTGCGGCAGAGTTTTCTTCCGTGAGAGCGGGAGGGGGAGTTTTCTCACATGAAAGTGGACAGAGGGTGGGGGGGGTCCAATTTGGGCCCCCCCCCTCAGCCCAGGGCCCCAGGCAATTGCCTAGGATGCCTGCCCCCTTGCGACGCCCCTGATCCCGCTAAATGATTCTGCATCCCCCTGTTAAAACCGCCCCCCTGCTTTGTAATGTATCTAAAATTAACCCAGAAATATCCTTACTGGGAACACGAAACACGAAATGGAAGAATAAACTGAAAACGCAACCCTCTTTCTCCTGAATGCTGATTTATTTATTGTCAATTAATAAACTTCTAATTGTTGTAAAATACGTTTAAATTGCAATAGGCCATTTTTAGACTTTAGTTTATCCTCGTGCCTTTTTTCTGGGACACTTAGGTTATAGGATAAAGGAAATCCATATTTTAAAGTATAGACAACCGCAGCATTTTGTGGGACAGTCCCGGTATGACAATTCCCTCAAAATCGTTTAAATGTCCCGGTTTTTAGATTTCCCCTGTTTAGACTCTCTTAAAACGATAAAATATGCAAGGGTTGATTGTATGTAATCGATCACATTAAAAAGTGAGCATTTTAAATATATTGGTAAACCCTAATTGCCGGTAACTATATGTAATACGGTAATGCTAACGTTTTCTGGATGACAACCAAAAGCAGTGAATGCGCATTTGTATCCTCCAATGCAAATTTGAATAATGACAGGCAGAGGTGTAGAAATAAATCACAACCTTGAAAAAATAGTGATAATACAACCATTACCTGATACATTGACAATTGTGTCAGGACAAGGTTTTTATTTTTAGAGGAATCCCATACAAAATAAAAGTTTATGAGGTTTATTGCAATTGATTAAGCTTATGTGGAGGCTATTCAGGAGAAATGCTAACACTGAATTTGTGAAAAACGGTTTGAGTAAGTTATGGATCCCAGAATGTTGTAAGGCATATTCATAATACTATATAATACATGTATTAGTTGTTCTTAACTAATACATATCACATCGGTAAGCTACATATACGACTATTTCATACTGATATGCTAACACAGATGGTTAACATGACATGTAAATAAACTTTTATTTTAGGAAACTGAATCAGTACAACATAAATGGGGACACTATTAGACAAAATACCATATTTTAAGTGATGTAACTTGTTTAATAAATATGTTTTCAATATGTCCCGGTTTCCACTTTTGAAAATCTGGTCACACACTACAAGCTGCAATGGTTGCTGATTACTGTCTATTCTGGTATAGCCTAAAATTCAGTCACAGGTGACTCTCAGGTGAATGCCATTACATTTTCATGTCATTATTCAAAGAACGATTTCAAAAGTGGGCATAGTTACCGATTCAGGGACCGCTCCACCAGTATTACTGGTTACAAGCCGCTACTGGTTGTAACTTATATAAAGTATTGACTGAAAAATCTTTAATTTTCTTACCTTAGGTTTAACAGAGATGTATAAAAAATGGTGTCTGAGTAACACATATAGTCACTTTTCAACTGCTTGCTATGTGATACTGCTCCCCAAGTGGTGTGATTCTCACCAACACAAAGTTTTCCAGGAAAGCTACTCTCGTATTTCGACGGATTACTTTATATGTAAGTCTGAAGTGGTGATATTTCAGTGTGTAGTTAAGTAATACTATCGTATGTTACAGTTTATTAGAGTATCAGTTATTCAGTCATTAAGGTGTCATACACTCACCTAAAGGATTATTAGGAACACCTGTTCAATTTCTCATTAATGCAATTATCTAACCAACCAATCACATGGCAGTTGCTTCAATGCATTTAGGGGTGTGGTCCTGGTCAAGACAATCTCCTGAACTCCAAACTGAATGTCTGAATGGGAAAGAAAGGTGATTTAAGCTATTTTGAGCGTGGCATGGTTGTTGGTGCCAGACGGGCCGGTCTGAGTATTTCACAATCTGCTCAGTTACTGGGATTTTCACGCACAACCATTTCTAGGGTTTACAAAGAATGGTGTGAAAAGGGAAAACCATCCAGTATGCGGCAGTCCTGTGGGCGAAAATGCCTTGTTGATGCTAGAGGTCAGAGGAGAATGGGCCGACTGATTCAAGCTGATAGAAGAGCAACTTTGACTGAAATAACCACTCGTTACAACCGAGGTATGCAGCAAAGCATTTGTGAAGCCACAACATGTACAACCTTGAGGCGGATGGGCTACAACAGCAGAAGACCCCACCGGGTACCACTCATCTCCACTACAAATAGGAAAAAGAGGCTACAATTTGCACAAGCTCACCAAAATTGGACAGTTGAAGACTGGAAAAATGTTGCCTGGTCTGATGTGTCTCGATTTCTGTTGAGACATTCAGATGGGTCAGAATTTGGCGTAAACAGAATGAGAACATGGATCCATCATGCCTTGTTACCACTGTGCAGGCTGGTGGTGGTGGTGTAATGGTGTGGGGGATGTTTTCTTGGCACACTTTAGGCCCCTTAGTGCCAATTGGGCATCGTTTAAATGCCTACCTGAGCATTGTTTCTGACCATGTCCATCCCTTTATGACCACCATGTACCCATCCTCTGATGGCTACTTCCAGCAGGATAATGCACCATGTCACAAAGGTCGAATCATTTCAAATTGGTTTCTTGAACATGACAATGAGTTCACTGTACTAAACTGGCCCCCACAGTCACCAGATCTCAACCCAATAGAGCATCTTTGGGATGTGGTGGAACGGGAGCTTCGTGCCCTGGATGTGCATCCCACAAATCTCCATCAACTGCAAGATGCTATCCTATCAATATGGGCCAACATTTCTAAAGAATGCTTTCAGCACCTTGTTGAATCAATGCCACGTAGAATTAAGGCAGTTCTGAAGGCGAAAGGGGGTCAAACACAGTATTAGTATGGTGTTCCTAATAATCCTTTAGGTGAGTGTAGACTGCTGCATGTGGGACTGGGGCGTGTAGTATTGGACAGGGCTGTAGTAGGGATATAAATGCGTGGTAGGGGATGGGGTCAGGATGTAGGGGACATGAACGCATCATGGGGCACAGGGGCGTGTTGTTAGGGACAGGGACATTTCTTAATGAACAAAAGTGATGCAGTCTACTACAGCTCAGAGACTTTGACGTAGCTGATGAGGTGGCCCTGGTGAAACTGAGCCTCTCCGCCCTCTATAGGGAGGAACAGGAAAAGATCATGGTCCTTTCCAGGGTCCGCACCATAGAGGATGAGAAATGTAGCCGCTTCTTCTTCAAGAAAACGAAGGAGAGGAGGCCTGCAATGTCCTCCATGATCGACTCCTCTGGGTAGGAGGTGGAGGGCAGATAGGCAGTTGAAACAGTGGTGCGGGACTTCTACAGGGAGTTGTACGATCAGAAGGCACCTCTGCACCGACTACAAGATACTGGCCAAAGCACTTACGCTCCGGCTACAGTGGCCACTCCCTCCCAAGTCATGGGTCCCAACCAGGTCTGTGGTGCCCGGGGGAGATCGGCGGCCGACAACGTCGTGGCCTACTTGAACGAGAGAAGGCTTCCCCTGGTACTGATCAGCTTGGACCAGGAGAAGGCCTTCGACAGAGTGGCCATGAATACCTGCAGCTTGTTATGGAGAGGATGGGCCTCACTCCTGGCTTGAGGAGGTGGGTGAAGATTATTTACAGCAGCCTAAGCAGCAGGGTCCTTGTGAACCACCACCTGACCGAACCATTCCTGGTCAGGTCGGGGGTTCGACAGGGTTTTGCCCTGTCAGCCCTGCTGTACGTCCTCTGTTTGGAGTCATTCATGCAGGTGATCTCTCAGGACGCCCATTTGACAGGTTTCCATCTCCCGGGCACCGGTGGAGAGCAACTGAAAGCCCTGGCCTACATGGACGACGTGGCTGTGGTCTGCACAGACACGCCTTCCATGGCCAGGGTACAGGAACTGCTGGACGGCTTCTGCAGAGCGACGGGGGCTGCTGTGAATACAGCCAAGAGCGAGGTCTACCTCTCCCAGGCATGGCCTGTTGGCCAGGGCCCGCCGACCATGTTCTCTGTGAAACCAGCCATCAAGGTTCTGGGGATCACGATCGACAGGACCAGCATGGGCACCCGGAGCTGGGAGGAAGCTTTATCCAAAGTTCAAAGGAAGATCCACGGCTGGAGCCCAAGGACCTTGACAATGACTGGTAAGTTGCTGGTTGTAAAGGCCATCCTCTTCCTGATACTTCTCTACATTGGCATGATATTTCATAAATGGAGAGGCTGAAAAAAGTGCAAATGGTGAAGGGCGCCCTGGATGGAGGTAGGGGAGTCCCGGACGTTGTGTGGCTTATTAAAGCGCAGGGGCTGGCATATGTGGTTAAGAACATCCAGGCTGCTGGCAAGAAAGTGAGTTTTATGAACTGCTACTTTGCCAGCAGCCTGAGACCACTCAGCCTCTGCACCATGGATGCACTCGCACCACCTCAAGCTCAACCTCTCCAAATCGGATCTCCTCTTTTTCCCCCACTCTTCCTCACCCTCTGATGACCTCTCCATCTCGATCCCCTTGGAATCCACCACACTCTCTCCTTCTTTTTCCGCTAAAAATCTAGGAGTCACCCTCGATCCTGCGCTCTCCTACACCCAGCACATCACCACGCTGACACGCACCTGTAGATTCTTCCTGAGCAACATACGCCGGATCCGTCCCTTCCTCACCAACTACTTGACTCAGCTACTCGTCCAGTCACTGGTCCTCTCCCGCCTGGACTACAGCAACTCCCTCCTGGCCGGCCTGCCTGCATCTACTACCCGCCCACTCCAGCTCATCCAGAACTCTGCGGCTCGTCTGGTATTCTCTCTGCCACAATTTGCCCACGCTACTCCACTGCTCCGCTCCCTCCACTGGCTCCCGATACCGGCACGCATTCAGTTCAAGACTTTGAGCCTCACCTACCGCTGTCTCGACCACACTGCACCAAGCTACCGTCAGTCACTCGTCTCTCCATACATCCCCTCCAGACCACTGCGTTCCTCCAGTGCCAGAAGAGTAACTCTGCCTCCTCTCCACTCTCCTTCCTCCAGAGCCCACTCCTTCTCATCCCTGGCCCCTAAATGGTGGAACGACCTGCCCACTGAAGTCAAAACAGCAGAGTCCTTGACCTCATTCCGGCGCTTACTCAAGACGCATCTTTACAGACAGCGCTTGTAATATTAGTCCTCTATCCCTGCTAGATAGCACTTCACAGTTTTTATTATGCTTCTTTTATATGTGTTCCCCCCAATTTTAGGGGCTCAAAAGTATTTGGACAAACTAACATAATTAAATAATTAATTAAATTGTGAGTTTCAATACTTGGTTGCAAATCCTTTGCAGTCAATGACTGCCTGAAGTCTGGAACCCATAGACATCACCAGATGCTGGGTTTCTGCCCTGGTGATGCTCTGCCAAGCCTGCACTGCACCTGTCTTTAGTTCCTGCTTGTTCTTGGGGCGTTTTGCCTTCAGTTTTGCCTTCAGCAACTGAAATGCATGCTCAATTGAATTCAAGTCAGGCGATTAACTTGGCCATTGCATAACATTCCACTTCTTCACCTTTTAAAAAGTATTGGGTTGCTTTCACAGTATGCTTCGGGTCATTGTCCATCTGCACTGTGAAGTGCCGTCCAATGAGTTTTGAAGCATTTGGCTGAATCTGAGCAGATAATAAAGCCCTAAACACTTCAGAATTCATCCTGCTGCTTTTGTCAGAAGTCACGTCATCAATAAATACAAGGGAACCAGTTCCCTTGGCAGCCATACATGCCCATGCCATAACATGCTTCACAGATGAGGTTTTATGGTTCGGATCATGAGCACTTCCTTCCCTTCTCCATACTCTTCTCTTCCCATCATTCTGGTACAATCTTTGTCTCATCTGTCCATAGGATGTTGTTCCAGAACTGTACAGGGTTCTGTAGATGATTTTTGGCAAACTCTAATCTGGTCTTCCTGTTTCCAGTTTACATCTTGTGGTAAACCCTCTGTATTTGCTCTGGTGAAGTCTTCTCTTGCTTGTTGACTTTAACACAAAGTGTTCTTGATCTGGCCAACTGTTGTGAAGGGGTTTTTCTTCACCAGGGAAATAATTATTCTGTCACCCACCACAGTTGTTTTACATGGTCTTCTGGGCCTTTTGGTGTTCCTGAGATCACCAGTGCATTCTTTCTCTTTAAGAATGTAACAAATTTGGCCACACCTGATGTTTTCGCTATCTCTCTGATTGGTTTGTTTTGATTTCTAAAGCAAAACTGAAGGCAAAATGCCCAAAGAACAAGCAAGAACCGGTATTAATTCTATGCAAAATGTAAATATATAAAATGATATATTTTACATATATTACATGGTTTCACAATGAAGATCTTCCAGCAGATGGCTGCTTCCACAAGGTCTCCAAACTGCAGTATTACCTTGTTAATTGCCTTTAAGAGGTGGGACATATATGGCATGACCTTAGTTTTGAAAGATTACAATTATTTTTATGAAGAAAAAACAAAAAAACTGGAGAAAGTAATACTGGAATTTGGAAACAGTGTGCAAGCAGGCCATCGGCTGGAAGATCTTTATTGTGAAATCCTAGTACTTCAGCATCTGTACTTACTGCATTCCCATTTGGTTTTCGTTGTTCCAATGTAGGTTATGTTTTTCAACATTCATTTTGAAGTGAACAGTGATAAAGTGAAATGGTAATGACTTTAATCTAATAAGACATCAAATGCTTGAAAGTTTCTATTATGTTTATATTCAAATTTGCTTACAATAATCTTTAACACATGACAAATTAAGAGTGGTCTGAAAGCCTTTTAATACTAATATTTATATGTATTTAACATTTTATTTTTGTACTTTGTCAAATTAATGTACAAAATATATCAAATACAGGGTATATTACTAATTCACAGCATTGTGAAAGGGGCATTTGAAGGTGTGATTTTTTTCACCCACCTCTTGAGTCTGGAGCTCGACTATAACTTGACCAAGAATTCTGGACCCTGACAAAAATAATTGACTAACCCTGGTCTACAGTATCTACAGTCAAATACAATATAGTGTATAACATCACAGTGTATTAGCCTACCATACATTGCAGCAAAGTCGATAAGCTTCTCTAGAGCAAGAGACTAGTGAACAATGACTTCTGTATGTGAATCATGATGTAGGGTATAACCACAATTTTTCCTGTCATTTCCTAATTGTTCTTGTATACATTATTATTATGAATAATAATAATAATAATAATAATAATACTTATATATACTTATACTACTACTAATTAGATCACAAACTATAACTGATATTGTGATTAAAACAATTATATTCAATAATATAAAAAGTACTGTCACGTGCAGACAAAATATATTCAGGTACTCTTGATGATTGATTAATGATGATGATGATGCCAACTTATTAACAATTCAGGAAATGTCCACTTAAAATAAAGTACAACTGAAGCAGAAGTTCTAAAGTGTGTGTGCGAGTAGATATTTAGATCCATTATGTTGTTTTTTAATCTGAAATGTAATGGAGTGAGAGACAGTGATAGACACTCAAACCAGCCTATAGATATCAGTTTTTTTGTGAGGTGTTTTTTGTGAGGGGCACAGGTTTTTCTTGTGTTTGAGTTTTAAAAAGCAAGCAAACAGATAGTCAAACAAACACACACACAACAGATGATCCCAACAATGCAATAATCCGATTTATTGTCCCGTGTAATCCACTATCACTGCTTTGGCGTGACCCGTCCCATTGATGTGCCTAGTTGTGCAGCCATAACGAATGAAACAAGAAGATACACAAATGCACCAAATGGAGCGTGTTAGTAGTCTATAAGAGGTGCGCTGTCTCCATTTTAAGCTCCATATATTTTTCCCCTAAATTAAAAAAGATATAGAATATTGGGTGTCCCCGATGGGTAAGACAGTTATGTGACTCATTACCCATCGCCCTGGAATGGCTGTCAATTCTGTACAGTGTATTTGCCCTGCAGCTTCAATAAAATATTTATTTTAAAAGCAAACCAGTCCTCATACAAAACACTTGAATGATTGACCCCCAGATACATTGGTACAACTGAAACCTAAGTGAGGTGGCAGACACAGGGAAAAATACAAAATTATATAAATAAATACATACATAGGCTACATATAGTCTACACATAAATAATGCTGTATTATCAAAAACATAACAATTCCCTATATGTACTATACATAAGGCATAGTAAATAGAGTAGAACTTCTTTGCCTACAAAACAATATTCAGATTTATTCCAAACAACAGAGAAAACAAATATTAATAGATATGTTGCGTCCCAAATCGCACACTCACTCCCTCGTTCCCTTCTCTTGCGGGGCGGCTGTGCTCCGGTGGCCATCTTAAGTGCTGTCCCAAACCCTTAGGGAGCGAGTGAAGGAGCCTAATCGCGCTGAAGTCCCAGAACTCTTTGCGTTAAAGGCGGAGACACGTCAACTGGCAAAATATAGCAGGGCGGGTGCATATAAATGTCATGTAATGCTAGCTAGACAGTTGTAGAAATTGTTTATTTATGTATCAAGGAAATTATAATACATATATAGATAATATAAAATTATTATATAATCATGATTTAAATATATGATTAGAAAGTTCAGCCAGAAACGTTTCGGCACCTATCAATTAATTAATTACTGAAGTAGTATCCTATAAAACTAGGAGGTGATATTAACGAACAGTGTATTTCAAAATTATTATTGTTATGTTAATTAAATACAGAGACAGATGGCAAGAAAATACTGTATAGGTACTGGTATAGGTATAGGCGCTCAATGCTGAAGCTGAAGTGTGTCCCATTGAGCGTTTTTAGCTTCACCTACACCCTCCTCACTCATGTGCACACTCTGTGACGTCAGCAACAACGTCATGCAAAGTGTACACTTGTCGAAGGGTGTAGGGAGCAAGTGTGCAATTTGGGACGCAGCCATGGTATATACACCCAAACGTGAACATAAATTAATCCCTAGGCAATGTCAAAGCCTGCTCAAAACGAGTCGGGTCCGGCGCGGATTGATGATGTCATAGGCTGTGGTATAAAGGCGAGCGTGAGGGAGCGGCAAGGGTGGCGGCTTTAGTGTTCAGAAACAAAACGATTATTTACCCGTAGTATTCATACGGTAACACTTTACAAATATTGAAGACTGACACGATATGAGTTTGGAGCTGGGTAGCGCCTAGATAAAGCGTGAGAATGGAAACCATAACCAGTATAAGTGGACCATTAGTTATTTGCCTATCCACAGTCGCTTTCTAGGAGGAAAGGGAAACAAAATGTCGGATTTGGTCCGGAATACAGAGGTACACCGCGCCGCTCACAGCTGTCCTAATGGTTACTTAGTCGCCCTGCTATTCCTTTAATAAACTTGACCTCTGTTACGTTTTTTGCTTTTAGGAAACAATAATAAAGACAGTTGTAATAGATTACAAAATAGACACTCACGGATTTGACATGCACCATACATGAAACGTAAATATATCTATATGTATATATAAATTGAATTGCAATCAATAATACTATATGTAATATACATCTGCTGAAGTTCTCTGCAAACGCAAACATTCTCTCTTGTAGGTGACATAATTGTATGACTATATTGTGAAACAAAACGCCGGGTTCTTGACGATTGCAGACTTTTTCAGAATAGTAAATGTCATCCTTAATTCTATGATACAATATTTAGCCCTGCTGAAAGATTTTAGTTCAGCTAATTATTATTATGATTATTTAATCAGTTTTCGCTTCTAGTTGAGAAATAAACGCCAAACCTATGCCTGTAAACACGAATACAGCTTCTCGTATATAATAATGTATTATGTGTATATATACACTTTTACTAGTGTTCCGATTAAAACTCAGGAAATATTGCATAACGTGTCTCTTGGATAGCCTTCGCATTGCAATATATTGTAAGGCTTGGGTTACAGTGTAATGTTAATGGCTAGTTATTAAACCATTTACTGGCGAGTTCTCAGCGTGCACTTTCTCTGTAATCATTACTGTAAATATTCTGTATCAAACGTTTTTAAAGACCCCACTTCTCAATGGGTCTTAGTTTACACTTATAATAGTCTGTGTTAGTGTGTGGTTTAATGCTTGTAGCCAATATACATCACTCGTACTGTCTCAGGAAAAACAAACAAACAAAAAACTTGTTTAACGTAATTGGATTAAAGAATGTAATGGATTAGAAACGAGTGTTCCCTATTTTGCTTTTTTACCTGCATTTTTCTGCTGGCCTCTGTTCCCAAAAAACTTAACTCGCTTTCATTGTTATACCCTTCAGGCACAAAAACTACTTTAGACTTTACGCGCGATTAACGGAGTTCAGAGGTGAGCAGCGCTTATTATATTTTTTGTAATTATGTTTATGGTATGCATTATG